>NC_133617.1:91945056-92152556 GCF_048593235.1 Sminthopsis crassicaudata
TACCCACATAGCTGCATTATCAAAACCTACATCTATCAGACTTGGAATTTTAAAGGATAAAAGAATATTAAGGGGAACAGAGAAAAAGGTATTCTAACTATATGAATGAAGTAGTTATAATAAAACAAATAAGAATAAGTGTCATCCAAAGGGACCCCATAGAACCCAGCAGGATGGGAGAATGAGCCCAGTATGAACTGCCATTGCCCACTGCTTTGCCAATTGCAAACTCATTCAGAAGTGAAATAATAGCCAAGGCTTTTTAGAGTGAAACAAGAATTCTTTAATTGGTTTCTTGGAAGAAGGGGGTGTGCTCCCTATTGGGAGCTAATACAGAAGAGAGAGCAAGCTTTATACTGTTCTTACCTCTCCCTTTGAGGCTTGGTTTGGTTTGAGTCCATCCTGCTCCATGTCATATATATTGTTTCTAGACATGTTGATCCTCCTGGTCATACATCTCATGCTCAAAGATAGTTACTAACCTGCCCTCAAGATGTATTGGTTGATATTTTTAATACTTATTTATATTCTTTATCAGAATTCTGAAGTGTAGCAAATTTCTTGACTCACAATATCTTTCACTCCTAAAACCTGCAGCCAATTTAAAGGGTATTCTTATCAACTATCTTATAGCCACTAATCTAGACCACTCAAACAGCATCACCCTCATTTCTTCTTCCCTTTGGGATAAGTAATTGGGAAGGTAGAGTGAAGTGAGATCATAGAAGGCCCTGCATATCAAATTGAGCATTTGAGATTTTATCGAGGAGACAATGCATACCGCTTTTTTGAGCAAAAGAAAAGCCAAAAAATTTTGAATAGAATAGGAAATTTAGAATATTTTCTTATGTCTTAAGAATGAAGTATATTTCCATTCCAAATTATAGGGAATCTAGAATTTAAAATTATACCAACTAATTAAACTGCAATAAAATATTCTATCCTGAAGTTATAATGAATGTTCTTGATTCTTTGGCAACTTAGACTATAATACACCAGCAATATATTGATTGCTAAATTAAATGGTCTTTTCTCAGTCCTCAATCTTTTTGACTTCTGTAACATTTGAGACTGTAGATTTCTACTTGGCTATGATTTTTTGGGTTCTCTTCAATTTCTCTGTGGATCTTCACCTGTCATTCCCACTAATTCTGCAGATCCTCGAAGCTTCTTCCCTGGAGATATTGGTTATGTCTAAACAATCTTATGCTTAGTAATCATATGAGTTTCTATGAGTTCAATTATAATCTGCATGCAAATGATTATCAGATTTATATATACTTCCTTATTCTCTCTTCTGAATGTCAATTCTGCATAATAATCTGTGTTTTATACATTTCAAGGTGAATGTAAGATAGTTGTTTCAGATTTTTCATGTCCCAAAGTGAACTGATCTTTCCACACCAGACTAAATCCTTTGGTCAAATTTCTCATTCACTTTTGAGACCAATGAATATTCTTCTAGTCACCTGGGATTGTCAACTGCACGATATCTACAATTTGTCATTACTACTTACTCTATTTGTCAAATCCATTGCCAATTTTTGTCATTTCTTTTCCAACATCTTTGATTGTAGTTCTTTCCATGCATTAATCCACCACCTTATTTCAGGAATTTATTACTTCTTGATTGATTAGTCCCTGATTTCAAACTCTCCTCATTAGTATTCATCCTCAATAGAGATACCAAATGGAGGTCTGACCATCTTTTTATTCCTTTTCTATTGGTTTCCCATTTGTTAAAAGTCTCAAATTAAAACTCCTTTGTATAAAATTTTAAGATTTTTACCACTTGGTCTCTTTCTACTTTTCTAGTTGTCTTATATATTACATATAGTCTGTGATCCAACTTTATTGATTTATGTTCCTCAAACATAGCATTCAATTGCTGGTCTTTACATTTTTTGCACTGGAATCCTTTCCCTCTTCAAAATCTATATCTGTACATTAGAATTCCCTTCTTCTTTCCAGACTATGTGCAAATAACACATTCTGCAAAGAGCCTTGCTTTATCCTCTCAGCTGTTACTAACTTTTTAAAAGTTGCCTTCTAACTGCTCTGTATGTATCATCTAAATATCTCCAACTGTACAGCTCTCCACCATTGAATGTAAGATTCTTGATGGCATGAATTATATTAATATTTCTTTCTTTCTCTAGTGTTCCACAGAGTGGTTAGAAAGATTGACCCTGAAGAAAATTAAGTGATCCCAGTCTGTATAAAGGATGTAGGAAACCTCTCCTAAGAGTGAATTATTCCTTTCCAGGGGAGAAATGGGAAACTGGCAGCCTGGAGCTAACAGACAATGTTTAGAAAAACCTGTTTTAAAAAGTGTAAGAAATTTAGACATATTTTTTTTTAAGTCGAAGGTCACTGGATGGTTCTCCTTTGAATACAGAAAACAAACTTGACACTATAAATTTCTTCTTTGGAGAATTTTACACTTTTATTGGGTCTACTCATTGTCAAGGAGAAAACTCAAGATCTTAATTTCATATATTTCTATCTAGATATTTTATGGAGACCTCCACTAATGCCCTTTTCCAGGGTATCAGCCTGAATAAAAGTACAACTGAGTTTTCTATATTTATGCTAGAGGACTCCAAGTTCTAGCAGATCCAGCCATCTAAAAGTAAATTATATTATATAAAAAGTTATAAATAGACCATGCATCTGATATGTAAGGACAAGATTTTGTTAGTGAAGAGAACATTAGCCCCAAGTATTGAGTTTATGAGGTCAGCTACATCCAAAGTAGATAGCATGGAATCAGGAAGAGTCATCTTCCTGAATGCAAATCTGACCTCAAATACTTATCAGCTGCTTGATCCTGGGTATGTCATTTACCCTTGTTTGCCTCAGTTTTTTCATCTATCAAATGAACTGAATAAGGAATTGGCAAATTAATGCATTATATTTATCAATAAAACCTGAATGGGGTCACAAAGAATGAGAAAACTGAAAACAACTGAACAACAAATGAGTTTATTTGTCCATGGCAACTCATGAAGTCATAAAACAATTTCTCATTGCAACAGCTAGTTAGAATAGTTCTTAGAGCAATGGAAAAGGAGTCTCAATAAACTTGTGTTCAAATCTTATCTCAACCATTTCCTAACTATATGTGTGACCTTATGCAAGTCACTTAATCTTTATGGCTCAATTTTCTCATCTATACAATAGATATATCACCTACAGAATTGAGAAAATCAAAAGAAATGACATCTAAAGTTTCTTAGTTAACATGTCTTAAATGCTATGTAAATAAGTATTTTCACCTTTTTTGATTGCTTTTTTTTCTCATGATTTCCCCCCTTTTATTCTGATTTTTCTCCCACAACATAATTAATAGGAAAATATATCTATATTAGATAGCTTTCTGTCTTGTGGATGGAGAGAAAATGTTTTTGAATCTCAAAATCTTACAAAAATAATTGTTGAAATTTATCTTTATATATAACTAAAAAAATAAAATACTATTGAGTTTTTTAAAAAGTATTAATAGAAAATAAAATAATTTTTTAAAAATGTTTAATAAATGTTAATTATCATTATCAATAGAAAGAGTATCCATTCCATCACAGTCACAGATGCTTTAAGAACTAAAGAATTTTATTGAAGGTACAATTTCAGACCAATTAGGCTAGGCTTTCTGTGGGTTGGTAGAGACTACAAAACCAATCAGAGACTCTCATAGTAAGGAAAACAAAAATAGTTTATTAGGATCTCATGAAAAGGTCATCTCCCATCTAACAAGGTGTTTGTTAGTAAAAGGAGTACAAAATAAAAACTGTAAAACACAATACTAAATAGCCTGAATGCAGAAGCCCCCACCCTCCTGGCTATCCTTTTCTCCCATTATTTGGGGGAATCTGTATTTATATTCTAATCTAACCCAGAAACAAAAGAATAAATTGTCTTTAAAAGAGGTACTTACCTGCAACATTTTTAGCAATAGCTCTACTTGTTATTTGAAGTCTCATCACAATTAAGCTATATAAGAATTTAGTCCATGAGAGTATCTTTACTCAATTAATTCCACACAATCCTTCCTCTTTATTTATTATCTGAAAAGGTAATACCATCCTCACACCACTCTTGATACATTCCCTCAATCATTTTGTTCTCAGTCTCTAATCCCTTTGGACCTATTTGTCCTTTTCCTCTACTGGTGTCCATCCTTATCTAACTGGACTTCCCTTCCAGTTCAATCTTTCTTCTGTGGAAATCCTAGTCATGTCCCTGAGGTTAAATTTTCCCTGTAAAACCTACTTGTGGACCATCCCCTGGCCACCATTCTTCTGGATTAGCCCACCACAGCATCCTGCCTTGTGTCTTTTCCCTTCCTCCATACCACATGGTATTTCTCTTAACTGCACCATGCTTCCCAATACCACTTCTCCCTAAACTCTTTTAGGGTGTTAAGTCTCTTTCAGAATTTAGCCTGTCAGCTAAGGGCATGCCCCAACTTCATGGGGTACTTCTTTTCTACTGGAAAATTTTGAGTTCCCATAAGGAACTTATAAAAACCCTTTCCTTGGTAACTATATGCTCTCTCAATTCGATAACAAATCCAGTGACCTTTATATGGTTAGTAATTATTTTGACCATGCCCTGTAGTCTAATGAGCCTATTCAATATATAAATTATGGTTTTGTACCCTCACTTATCACTCCAACCATTTGTGTCCACCTGTAATTAGAACAGGTAAACTTTTACAAATAAAAATATCTATCAGCAACAACAAAATACTAAATGAAACAGATATATGCAATTAGCAACAGATAAATGATTAGGCCGAATACTCACTTAATTTCTTAACAAACACATATTTTCAGATAGAAAATTACAAGATCTTACTCTTGAATACTTGCCCTGATTATAGAAATTTGCTAGAAGAGGAAAAAGCAGGGACATAATTACATTATAAAACTGGTCCTTGAGACCTCAGCTTAAGAGCACATACATGCATCCTGAGGTAATTGTAGGAAATAGACATCTTATAGGCAGATTTGGAAATAATCAGGTAGGTTCTTATTCAAAGGAACACCACAGAGAAACTAAGTCAGAAGGATCCTATCTTAAGCAGAGGCCAAGTTTGTCCTCCCAACTCTTGCCCAGATGCTAACCTTCACCTGTAATAATTCCAGATCACATTCCTTTGAGTAGCTTGTAGCATAATCCATTCATATGGTGAATTATTGGCTTGATCCATCAGACAATTGTATCTGAACTCACAACTCCAAATAATGTCAGCTACACTCCAAAGAGATTTTATAAAACAGTAAGTCTCATTAATCAAAACTTCAAGCGAAATTACCTTTCAGGGATCACATATCCTAAATAAGTATTGGCTATGGTTTCATAGATTGATAACAGTAAGAGATCCATCCTAGAAAGTTCACAGCTTATCTTTAAATCTAAGTAGATAGATTTTAAATTCAACATTACACATATCATTTTACTTTAAGATTCTCAATAACCAATCTATATCAAAGCATGTTATTAACCATGTTCAAAGGAACAGACATATACCACTGTTCTGAGAATCTCTCTAAACAATGAGAAGAGTTTTAAAATAACTCAATACAACCAATTAAAACTTACATAGAATATAGACTATATTGTCTAATTTCACATTAAAGAATTCTATCAGAATTAACAATAATTTCTTTATCCTAAAAAAAAAAAAAAAAAAAAAAAAAAACCAAATGTGAATTCAACTTTCTCCAATCAAAGAGTATAATATTCTCCTTAAAATGTAATGTTCTCTGTTGAGGTTTTCTTGGGGTCTCTGGAGGCAGCCTTCACTTCAGTTCAGTAATCACCATACTAGTAGCCAGGGGTTAAAGTCCAAATCCTTTATTGTTTCCTTCAAACAATTCAAATTGTCTCCTTTCCTGGGGCCTGGTTAGCTTTCTTAGAGGCCTATCTCTCTCCTTGGTTCTGAGAGCTTGAGCTTCTGCCTCTGTCTCTGCCCTCTGAATCTCTCCAAATCCAAAGGTTGTTCTTCAGCCTTCAGCCACCAGAAAGGTGGATGATGGAATGAATTTGTCTCAGCCTCCGAGAGCATCTAGTATGCTCCTTTCTGGGCATGAGAGCTTCTCCCTTATATGTTCTACACTGGGTATACACCAATCATTATTTCACTAGGAAACCATTATTTGTTGTAGGATTAAATCAATGTTTAACCATTGTCTTCTCAATTCCACTTAGTATCTTATTTCAACTTCTGGCCCATAACATCTCCTTGTAGGTTCAGATCAATCATACTGACCATGCTAAATTAGATAACTATTGTCGATATCAGTTCCATTGACTTAGTACCTTGTAAAAATCCTTTGTTTCAAATTCAGAATTCTGGCCCATAACAAAAGAATCCCTATAATTTATAAATAACAGGTGCAACATAAATATTGTTAAAATTCCTCTAAGCACAAACATTCCCACCTCCAACTGACACATTCCTAATTGGAAAGTCAGTTTTACACTATATGATTATCGATTCTGATGGATGTGGCCCTCTTCAACAATGAGATGAACCAAATCAATTCCAATAGAGCAGTAATGAACTGAACCAGCTACACCCAGGGAAAGAACCCTAGGAGATGACTATGAACCACTACATAGAATCCCCAATCTCTTTATTTTTGTCTGCCTGAATTTTTTATTTCCTTCACAGGGTAATTGTACTCTTTTTCAAAGTCCAATTCTTTTTTGTACAGCAAAACAAATGTTAGGGCATGTATACATATATTGTATTTAACATATACTTTAACATATTTAACATGTATTGGTCTACCTGCCATCTGAGGGAGGTGGTAGGGGGAAGGAGGGGAAAAATTGGAACAAAAGGTTTTGCAATGGTCAATGCTGAAAAATTACCCATGCATATATCTTGTAAATAAAATGCTATTTTAAAAAAAGTCAATTCCTCCAAAATTCCTTTAAGCCTGGTGTTCTCAGCTTCTAGACTGCAGTCTAATTCATCTATAATGTCTGGTAAAGTATTTCCACTCTGTTTCTTCTAGGATTTAGTAATCACCTACTTTTTTACAAACTTCAAACTCCACAGGTGTTGAGGCTGTCAGCAATCCTTATTTTATAAGGGCTAAAAAGAGATGAAGATACAACTAAACACTTTCATAAAAACTTATCATTTTTTCAAAAGAGGGTACAAGGGCTTAAAGTCCAAGCAAGGAATAGAATATGCAAATGTAGTCTGTATGTGTCTGAAAAGGACTGGGGATTTCTAAACCCTGTTAAAAGTCCAATAAATTTTCCAAAGCCCACTTTTAAGGGACACAATCTTGTGCCAAACCCACCTACTTTTTTTTTTTTTTTTTTAAGTTCAAGATGGGAAAAGGATATGCAAAAGGGGTCTGTTTGTGTTTGAGGAAGAAGAGGGACTTCTAAACACTCCTACAAGTCTAATAGATTTTTCAAAGCCCACTTTTAAGAGCCAAAACTTTATGCCAAACAGAAAAAATTGATTGTCTTTTTTTTAATCCTGGGAGCAAAAAAAGATAGGTACAGGGAGTATTTCTGTTTGAAGAATGAGAAACTTTTTTTAAAAAGTTTTTTTTTTTAATTTCAAAATATATGCATAACTTTTTAACACTGACCTTTGCAAAATCTTATTTCCAAAATTTCCCTCCTCTCCCTCCATTTCCTATATAGCAAGTAATCCAATATATGTTAAACATGTTTAAAAGAAAATATGTTAAATCCAATATATGTACAGATATTTACACAATTATAGTGCTACACAAGAAAAATCATATCAAAAAGGAAAAAGAAAATGAGAAAGAAAACAAAATGGAAGCAAACAACAACAAAAAGAGTAAAAATGCTATATTGTGATTCACATTCAGTTCTCACAGTCCTCTCTCTGGGTATGGATGGCTCTCTTCATCACAAGATCATTAGAACTGGCCTAAGAGGGACTTCTAAACCCTACTAAAAGTTCAATAGATTTTTTTGAAGTCAGCTTTTAAGGGACAAAGCCTTGTCTCAAACTAACACACCATGTGTGTGTGTGTGTTTGGGTTTTTGGGTTTTTTTAATGCCCAAGGGGAAAAAAAGGACAGGCAAAGGGAGTCTGTATGTGTTTGGGGAAGAAGAGGGATTTCCAAGCCCTGCTACAAGTCTTATTTTTACCCTCACATAAAAGTAAACCAAACATCTCATATGTTTCCAGATCACTTATGGGAACAGTTTTAATTCTTTAACAGAGCAATATGTGGTAAGGGACACAGATTTCTATGTTACTCAAATTAGGCATGCCCAAACCATCCTAGGTTACCCATATTCCTTACTTCTCTTGTGAATCAGCTCCCTATGGCTTATCTTTGCTCTTTCTCTTTTCTGCCTGTTCCAAGGTAATTCAGTCTCTAGCATTAATTTAGTCATCTTTTTCTTTAGAATTTAATTCATTCTTTCCCCTTTCCCTAATTAGGGCAGGTGCCCAGGTGTGTGGAATTGCCACTCAATTTGCAATCCCTCCACATTATTTCTTAAAAGATGCTAGAAGTAAAGTATGTTGCATTACCAGAATCAATAGTTTCTACCAATCTATACTTAGATACAATTTTCTTCAATATTATTCCACTAATTCTCCTTAAAGCAACAGAGCTCAGGTGAAAGCTTTCAACCATCCCCTCTATCTTTTTCTCCACTGGTGTCATTTCATAAAACCTAAACTAAATATTTTGGAGCCAGCCTCTTTTCTTCTGGAGGAACTCCTCCTCAACAGCTTCTTATTTATCTTTAGACATATTACACACCTTTCAGATATAATTTGTTCTGAAATTACACATATCCCTTTATGCCAAATTTTCTTGCTTTTTCTTCTTTGTTAAAGGAAGAAAGCAAGAAAAACCTTTAGGATTAATATTCTAAATGGCTTTGTATAAATTTCACAAAAATTTTACCATATATCCAGCTGGGCTGACAAAACATTAAAGCACAGCTAATACAATTTTTACAAATTGCCCAATATACAATTTAGCAAGCAATATAGTAGCTTAAATATATTTCATCAAATTAAGAGATACAAACATGTGACTTCTTTAGGTAACTTACCAAAGAACCATTTTATTAAAAATTTAAAATCAAATCAAATACAGGCTTAAAGTTATAGTAACAATACTTCAATAATTCCAAAATCTTATATCAAAATAAAGTTCACAATTATAGCATGCACTAGTTAATAGTAATTATGTCATACAATTTCAGAATCAGAATTCCAATTTAAACACACAGAGCCCCCAAATTTAAGGTGGCAGAAAACTGCCATTTCAAGTCCATGCTCAGGGGTTTAAGAAATTGGAGAACTTTAGGAATCTGGGGGAAGAGGTTTGTGAGAAATTTGGACCCAGGATCTGGCTACAGATCTGCCACCTAATGAATACCCCATCCACTATGCCAGAAATGCCAAGGGTAGGTGGGGACCCATATAAAAGATGTTAGGACACCAGCACAACAAACCCTAGAAGAATTCAGGCCAGCCAGAGACAACAGCTTAGCCAGGATAAATCTCACAAATCTGAGAAGCTTGGAAAATCCCAGCAAATCCTTTGACATTTTTTTTTCTATAAGCCTCAAGCCTCAAATTCTGGCCCTCAAAATACAATACAATAGATTGGGGGCAACTAGGTGGCTCAGGGTATAAAGCACCAGTCTTGGAGTTAGTAGGACCTGAATTCAAATCTGATTTTAGACACAACACTTCCTAACTGTGTGACCCTGGGCAAGTCACTTAATCCCAATTGCCTCCAAAAAAAATATAATAGACCAATTCAATTTAGCTGAAAAACAGAGCCCAGCAACTTAAAACTTAAATCTGAAAACCCCCAGTATCTGCTAAAATGTTTTAACTGTTCTGTAACTTCAACTATTTCTGTAGACCCAAATTGGCCAGTTCTAGGTCCATAGAAATGCCAGATTTTTTTTTTTCTTTTTCATATAGCAGTTAAACATTTTCCCTATTTCAGAGCTAGTCCTTCCTCTCCCTAGCTAAAAGCTATTCACAGAAGTCCAATTTTATATAAAATAAGTATCTTTAAAATCTTACATAACTATATCTTTTCCTTTGTAATTTGGCTGACTGAAGCACAGAAGACAAAACACAGGCTTGCATACCCTCACAAACACAAACTGCTTTTCTAAATCAGTCAAGCTCTTGTTCTTGGTCACACCTTGGTGTAGAAGGAAGGAGGGGAGATCTGGAGCCATGTGGGTTTTGAAGGCTACTTTGAATTTATACCCAATCCTCCAGGGGAGCCCTCTGAGTGGGCTGGGCAGCTGCCCCAAAAAACAGTATTTCTCTATTCATTTTGGTATTTCATCCCAATTCTTCCTAAAGAGCTATCTTCCTGGGATATCAGATAGGTTTAGAGCCAGCCATTTTCCTTTCCTGAGGTTCCCAGTATCTTATCTTCTTTTAATGGAGGACTGACCCAATCTTATCAAAGGAAAATAGGAGAATCCTTACAGACTGGAACAGCCTAGAATAATTCCAAATATCCATATGGCTCAAACGTTTCTTGGCTGAGGAAAGTCTTTTTTACAGATAGAATTTCTCCCCCCCCAACAACCTCTTGCTCTTCTGGGCTGTGCGGTATAACTTACCTGACTAATTTCAAACTTTTCTCAGCTGGTTTATCTCCTGGGCTGAATTAATCCTCTATCTAGCCTACTTCCTTTTTTTTTTTCCAAGTGTCTCTCTTAGGAAGCTTACCTGATCAGAGCAGGAGTTCCTGACCCAAATTCAAGAACCTCCGAATAACTCTTTAGGGCACCTGCCCTAGGACTCTATTCAGGAGAGACCTCTCATGAACAGGAAATATCCCAGAATGAGCCCTGACACTGTGTGGGACATTAGCTACTGAAGTGCAAATCCCTCCTGGTAGCTCCACAGAAACACCAAGGGAGAAGTCTTGGGGCCAACTGGGTTTGGTGGGAGCTTGTATGAGGAGTCAGGAGTCTGAGTTCCAGAAAACTGAGGGAACCTGGACTGATTAGGAATGCCAGCCCCCACTGTGCTATTCTATACACATATACATAGTCACATATAAATGTATCTGTACTTAACTGTAGCCTGCTTAGAGGAGGTTGGGAGATGAAAAGGGGGGAAAAATAAAGGGGAAAAATTAGGCAGCAGAAAAACAAAAGAATAACCCACAAGAAAACAAAGATGGACACTCTTGAATGTGATCTCTTTTATTATTATATCTTGAAATGGAAATTTATTGTTATATACTTTGAATCTTTCCTAAAGATCTACTGAGCACATGACAATGTTTCATTCTTATTTTCTTTTTCTGTCTTTCTTTTTCTATTCTGTTATTTCATATTTTGTATTTAATGCAATAAAGAAAGTTAAAAGAAACTTCTCCAGTGGTGATTCTTGAACTGAGGAAAGTTGGAGAAGATGATCTAGAATACTAAATTTCTTTTACTTTTATGATAATTTGATTCACTAAATGTAATTTTCTTTTTTCTTTTTTTTAATACTACCAGATTTTATTTTATTTTATTTTATTTTATTTTATTTTATTTTATTTTATTTTTATTTGTTTTTGCTGAGTAAATTGGAGTTAAATGACTTACCCAGAATCACATAGATAAAAGCTTTTTATTTTTCAATATACATGCAATGATAGTTTTCAATATTTATTTACTCTTGCAAAACATTGTGTTCCAAGTTTTTCTCTCTCCCTTCCAAACTCCATCGTTTGAACATGTGCAATTCTACTAAACATATTTTCACAGTTATCATGCTGCACAAGAAAAATCAGATTAAAAAGGGAAAAAATGAGAAGAAAAAACAAACAAGCAAGCTTTCCATAATAACAGAAAAGGTGAAAATATTATGTTGTGATCCACACTTAGACCCTATAGACTTCTTTCTGGCAGCAGATGGTTCTCTCCATCACAAGTCTATTGGAGTTGCCCTAAATCACCTCATTGTTAAAAAGAACCATCACAGTTGAATCATCATATAATCTCCTTGCTAGTATGGATAATGGCTCTTGGTTTTACTCATTTTACTTAGTATCAGTTCATGTAAGTCGCTCCAGGCCTTTCCGAAATCATCCTGTTGGTCATTTCTTACAGAACAATAATATTCATATATCATTCCCCAGCTGATGGGCATCCACTCAGTTTTCAGTTCCTTGTCACTACAAAAAGAGCTCCCACAAACATTTTTGCACATGTGGGTCCTTTTCCTTTCTTTATGATGGAGACACAAACCCAATAGAGATCCTGCTGGATCAAAGGATATGCACAGTTTGA
The DNA here is from genome assembly GCF_048593235.1 of Sminthopsis crassicaudata. Lineage (NCBI taxonomy): Eukaryota > Metazoa > Chordata > Mammalia > Dasyuromorphia > Dasyuridae > Sminthopsis > Sminthopsis crassicaudata. Next base: position 91,957,357 of record NC_133617.1, read on the forward strand.
TAGCCTTTTGGGCATAATTCCAGATTGCTCTCCAGAATGGTTGGATCAGTTCACAACTCCACCAACAATGTATCAGTGTCCCAGTTTTCCCACATCCCCTCCAACATTCATCATTATCTTTTCCTGTCATCCTAACCCATCTGAGAAGTGTGTAGTGGTATCTAAGAGTTGTTTTAATTTGCATTTCTCTAATCAGTAGTGATTTAGAGCAGTAAACGTAACTTTAAACAAAAAATAATTGGTGTATCCAGGCATCGTGGGCAGTCATAAAAAGGCCTGTGACCAAAAAAAAAAAAAAGAAAGAAAGAAAAAAATCGTCTATTTCAGGGCTTCTTAAACTTTGTCCACTCATAAATGCTTTTCTCTCAAGGAATCTTTATGCAACCTGGTGTATATAGGTATATAAATCAAACATCAAGCATTTTCTGATAACAAATCATAATTTCATCATCCCAACATTTAGTTTTATGACCCCAAATGGAGTCCTGACTAAAATCTAAGAAGCTTTGATTTATTCTAACCTAATCAATTTTTTTAGGTGTGATCTGGGATTCAGATGAAACATCACACATAATCTTGAAAAACTAAAAAGACTGTATAATCTTGGGCAAATCACTTCTGTTTGTTTAGTCTCAGTCTCCTCTTTACTAAAAAGAAAGGACTGGATTATATGAGAAACAAGATCCACTCCACTGGTGATATTCTACATTCCAACTTTTTCTTTTCACCATTTGTTCATTTAAACCATTTTTTCCTCCAATAATCTATGATCTACGGATTGATATTTTATATTCTAAAATCACTGACATGATTAAACATGTGGAATTCTGATTTGATATTTTATATTTAAAGTCATTTTCTGGATATATAAATTTCTTATATAAAAGTTTACAGAAGGATTTGTTTCTTCTAATTCAACATTCTCTATATTTTCACTACCACTGAGTGGCTTCAAATATAAAATAGAAACAATATCCTAAACCATACATAAAAATTTCTGCCACTGCATAAAAACTTAGAAAATCACACATTTACATTATCTCTAATCTATTGTGTTTTTATTTATTTTGTTAAATATTTATAAATTACTTTTTAATACGGTTCTCTGGCAGCAGTATGATAGATCTCTGATATATATTCTAGGAATTCTAGGAATCCCAGAATAAAAATTATTCATCAAGAGACAAAAGGGAGAATAAGGAGGGAGAAGGATGGGAGAGATGGAGAAGGGAAGAGACACAAAGACATCGAGAGATAGAGACAGACACACAGAGAAGCAGAGAAACATAAACAGAGACAGAGTCAGAGAGGAGAGACAGAGACAGAGAGAAAGAAAGACAGAAACAGAGAAAGACAGAGAGAGGGAGGGAGAGAGAGACTAGAAGGGTAACATGAATTACTGATTGTGCTCAGGTGGGAAGCTTCAAATTATTTGCTCTTTTAACTGATTTTGGAAGGAAAAAAAAAAGGACAATAGGAAAGCTATTGCAGGATTAGAGGGTATGCTAATTGCTGATATTCAAAGGAGGAAAGGGAGATGGAGAACAAAGCTAAGTTTGATTTCAAATTTTAGTAAAATTCTAGGGGGGAAAACCTTATTAAAGGGATGACACATGAAACATAAAAATAACCCATTTCCTGTGTGTTGGTGTTGAAAACTGAGCCAAGTACACACAAAGCTTAACGTACAGCATTAATAAACCATAAAAGCATGAGCAAATGGGATGATGCAGGAGACCATCTGTGGAAATACTACCAAGTGATAACATGCAGACATTAACATCTGGAGAGTGATCTGTCTTAGGAGAAATTTGCTGAGAATTGAATAATGATGTCTTCATTCTAGGCTGTCTGGGGAATTTCTTTACTTGGGTGTAGTGTGTTGTGTATGCCCTCTGTATCCTCATTTCTAAGGTCTCTGGAAGAGGAGGAGTGGAAAAGTAAATATCTTATGCTTAATTTAAAGAGACATTTCCTTTGCCAGGAATTCAAAATTTTTTTAAATAGTCATTATTTTCAATAATCATTGATTTAGTATTGGAAAGGATCTTAGACATCAAAGAATCAAAAACTGGGAAAGACCCCAAGTCATGTCTGATTCAACATCCTCATTTCAACAATGTCAAGTGACTTACCTAAGGACAATGTCTAGAATAGGAAATGGGTATTGGAAACAAGCCCATTGACTCCAACCCCCTCCTTTTATAGTTAAGGCAACTAAGGTATAGTGAAGTAGACTGCCCGTGATTACATAACTATTAATTCTCCAAGATACTATTTAACCAGGTTCTTTTAACTCCAAATTGTTCATGTATAGAATATTGCCACCTTTATCGCAGGAGGAAAAATGTTCATCATAGTGAAATGGAAATATGAACAAGATCAGAAGCAGCATTTTTTTGTCATAAAATCTGTGTTCAAAGCCTGCTTTTATGACTTAATCCTTGTGTGGTCTCTGACAAGTCACTAAAATGGCCTGTATTTCAGCATTTTGGAAATTGGATCAAATCATTTTTAGGTCCATTCATGCTAGAGATCTATAACCCAGTAATGCTGGACACAATTCTTACTTTCTGGGCTCACTCATTCACCAAAACTGAAATGAAAAAAAATGAAACCAGGGTTACTTAACTTAAACACACACACACTAACTCTCTCTCTCTCTCTCTCTCTCTCTCTCTCTCTCTCTCTCTCTCTCTCTCTCTCTCTGTCTCTCTCTGTCTCTCTCTCTGTCTCTCTCTTTTATCTCTCTCTCTCTTTTATCTCTCTCTCTCTCTTTCTCTCTCTCTCTCTCTCTCTCTCTCTCTCTCTCTCTCTCTCTCTCTCTCTCTCTCTTTTGCTTAATTACTCTCAAATAGAATCTCATCCCATTTTCCCAATACCTCCCCCCAATTAAATTAACTTTGAAAATTCACTTTTAATACATTGCAGTTTGCTATTATTTGCTATGCAAAGTAAGCAGAGACATTTAAAAATTAATAGGAATCTACAATAATGTTATATTAGAGATGATCTGTTTCACTCTTCTCCCCCTTCACACTGGTCAGATGGAAATTAAGAAGGAAAGTTACTGGTCAGATAAAAGGGAATAGAAGCTTCTTACTCTGGAGGAACCAAGCTAAGAAAAGAACTATGAAATATACTTCATGTGCTCTCACCAACCAGTTATTAGTTTTACTATATCCAATCCCATATATTTTTGTTAGACTGGGCCATTCTTTATTGCTTGCAACTGGCTTCTATTTTCTTTTGATTCAGTCAGTAGATGATGTCCACAAAATTTCGACTCATTCTACTGTTTATAATGAAAGCAACATATCTCAGTCTTTGAAATATGGCTGTACAAGCATGGAGATTCCCCAACCAACTGTCCTTCATCTTTCTCATCTGCTTTTCTACCCACTTCTACACCTGAAAATATTGGTGCAAGCTCCTTCAGGACCAAAAGGAATCCGAAACCTGGAAACTCTAGGAAAAGGTATCTCCTGGACCATTCTAGCTCACCAAGACTCAATATTAATTCATCTTCTGACATCTTTATGCTCTTTGTTTCTCTAAAATTTTTATGACTTTGGGGACATCCTTCTAAATCCCCCTGGGTTTTACTTAGTAAAACAGGAATTTACAACATATAATGGGATAGAAGCAAAAAACAATAATACTTTAGGAAATTTGGATTAAGGAATTATTTCTCTCCCCATAGAAAATCAAGGAAGATTTCAGAATATAGATGATGCTTCATTTGGGCAATACAATAAATGTAGATGGTACATAAGCACATTCATCAAATAATGAAAAATATTTTTTAGGATGAAATTCAGTTGGTTATAGAACAACAGAATCAGCTTCCTAGATCTGTTTTCATGAAATTTAATTCAATTAAAATCAATAAACATTTTAAATTACTACTGTGTAAATAGATTGGGTTTTTGACAGAGCAGATCCAAAGGCATAAAGATTTTGGTTCAGGCTCTGCTTTGGATAAATATTAGCCATATGCTCATGGGCAAATCACTTAATATTGCATTGCCTCAGGCAGCTCTTATAACAATATATTACCAATAAATTGTTTATATGAGTTAATGGGAAAAAATGACACCGAGAATTCCTCATGGTGATTAAATAACTTGGTCTGTGTTTATTTTTATGCTTCTTACTATCACTTTTATTTTTATATATTTGGTTCCCAACATAGTATTTTGCATATGTATGTGTGTATGTGAATATATATATATGTATGTAATTTATTAATTATATGCATGTATATGTTTATGTATGTATATGCCTATGTTTTGAAATATATACATATATATTTTAAATACAAATACTTTGAAATATATACAAATTCATGTGCACAAATATTTTGAAATATATTTATAATTTATGTAACTAGATATGTATATAAATACATACATGGGTATATATATTTGTGTGTGTATATGTGAATATATATTATATGCATCTATATATTTATGTATATGTGCATATGTTTTGAAATATATACATATATATTTTAAACACTTACAAATACGTTGTGCACAAATATTTTGAAATATATTTATAATTTATGTAACTAGATATATTTATATGTATAAATCCATGCATGTGTATGTATATATATATATATATATATATATATATATATATATATATATATGTGTGTGTGTGTGTGTGTGTGTGTGTGTGTGTGTGTGTGTGTGTGTGCCAGAGAGACTTGGGTTCAAATCCTAATTCTCACACATACTGATTGTATGACCCATGGAAAGTCCTTTAGCCTCTCAGTGTTCCGAGGCAGTTCTATGAAATTAGAAGTTGCAGAAAAGGCCCAATCTACATAAAAATAATGGTTTTCTCATTTTATAGTATTCTATATCAATGAAATTTCTGGTATAGTTTTTCCTTTATCTCTATCTCTATGAATATCTATAGTTATATTCATATTAAATAACACATCTATGGCTTTATAGTTCTTTATTAAATAATACATTTATATCTTTATAGTTCTTTATATCTAGATCTATATTAGATATAAATATATTACTTTGTGAACACATGTATACAGACATAGTAAGCACTTAATAAATGCTTGCTTGCTTGAATCATTCATATATAAGATGAAAAGCAAGAGTGTTGAGAGGAGATAAATCACAATAGTAAAGGACCTTGAACCATACAATATAAGAAGCTCTTTCTTTGGTTTGAAAGAATTCTTTGCAACCTGATAAAGAGAAAATGTAAACTGGAGGATGAGATAAAGACAGGGTACATTCATTTATGTATTTGAATGCCTGTATTATGGAATATAGATTAAACTTTTTCTCATTGACCCTGGAAGACAGGATTAAAAACAAAAGATGAAAGTTACAAAGAGTCACATTAGATTTTTCTCAACCAAGCAATCAATGAGCCTTTACTTGTTCCCTGTATGCTAGGAGATGTGCAAGGTAGTAAGGATGGAAAGAAAGCAAATCATATTGTCTTTGCCCACAAGAAACTCCCATTGTGATGAAACACCAAAGAAATCATTAAATGCATGCATGATATATTTAGACTAAGTGGAAGATATCTCAGAGAGAAGACTTTAGAATAAGCTTCCTAAAAATTAGGTAAGTCCAAAAGTAGAACAGATTACTTTGAAAAGTGGTGGAAATCTTTTTTCATTAAATCAAAGACTGCAAGGCCACTTGTCAAATATGTTATGGATATGAGTTTGTTGGATAATCTCTGAGATTTCTTCCAACTCTAAATTGTGTGACACATATGGATGTGTGTATGTACATTTATGTTTTCATATGGGAAGACAGTCCTACCCTTGGATTTATGTATGCTCTTTTATACAGATACTGTGCTGAGCACTGTAGATATTAACATAAAAATAATACAACTGGATGAAGCTTTTCTTGCAGGTTCTATATTATATCCTCAAGCGTAAAAGTTTCTCATCATAGCAGGTTGCTGGATCAAAAGAGAATTTTAGTGCAAATTTGTCGATATTAAATGGACATTATAGCTCCTCTTCTCCTTATCCCAACAGGCTGTGATGAAGGTTAAATGGAATTCAAGAAGGATTTTTACAAAAACCTATACTGATACATAAAAGCAAGCAGTTAGTTATTCATATTTTCCCTAGAACTACTTGATTCAAATCCAAGACATCTTTCTGCTTCAAACATTACTCTTGTGACCTCAGAAGTCTCATTAATTATGACCTGAACAAACCAAATGAACTTACCAAGCACAAAGTACCTAAAGGACTTGAAAGAAGTCCGTTAGTTCTTTCAACCTAAAGTTGAAAGAATTCAGCTTAGCTCAAATTATGAAGATTTTGCTTTGTTTCTGGTTTTTTTTTCCCCCCCATTAGATCTAATTTTCCTCTAGGGCCACTGACACCACTCTATTCCCCTCTGAATGTCAGAAGATTCCAATTTCCTTGCTAACAAGAAGTTAGGCCTTTGATCAGATGACAGCATGTGAAACTTTCAAAAATTACCAGTAATCTTTTAATGGGATAATAGCATTTTTGATTTTTTCCTTAACTTCTGGCATTTGCTGGCTCTGTGTTTGTGTGACTTTTCTAAGTCATTCTTGATCTTTTGAAGATCCAAGGTGCTCAAAAGCTAAATTAATCTCCCTTAGGGTCATACAAGCAAAAAAAAAAAAAAAAAAGTTACTTTTCACCTTTCATTGAATAATTTTCATCTTCACATATGCACTTAGGCAGAATCCCCACCATTACTAGCTTTCACATAAAAATAAAAATGCAAAAATGCAAAGGCTAAGCAGGATGTGACATTTGAGAACCTTCTGGACAAGACCAATCAGACAAACAGAAAAATAAGCAAGATATTTTTCAGGGTATGAAATAGGATCTTATTCCACATGACATTCAATTTCGTCTTTGTATACTTAACTACCACACATAAGAAGCTTAATAAATGGTAGCTTATTGACTGCTAAATAATTCCATAGTATTAATAATAATATTGCATATTTCTATTTTACTTTAGAGATTAAAAAAGTAAGACTGGAATTCTTCATAAAAGTAGCCAGAACAGATAGCATTCTCACTGTCTCTGTCTGTGTCTGTCTGTTTGTTCACTTTGTGTCTCTCCATATGTCTGTCTCGTTCTTACTGTCTGTCTTTCTCTCTGTCTCAGTCTGTCTCACTTTGTCTATCGCTCTATGTATCTGTCTCTGTCTTCTCTTTCTTTGTCTCTGTCTCTAAAGCTCTGTGTATCTCTATCTCTGCCTTTCTGCATCACAAGTCAAGATTTGTGAATTTTCTTTTTAGGAGATGAAATGTCCTTGTGCCTTTCAATTCACTCAAAATTCTATAAAGATTCATCTGCCTCTTTTTTCTGTCTATATATGGATCTCTCAGTATAGGCATCCCCATCATGAATATATAGACAATTTACCTTTACTTTATCTTAAGACAATAAGAGGTGGTGGACTTTTACAGTATCACAAATTTAAATATATGTCAAAAAACAGGACTTGAATCTTTATTTTACTAACTCAAACAGTGGTATTATAATCACTGGATTTATGATGACCTTGTTTTAAAAGATCTAGAATATTTTAGAAAAAGTTTCTTGTTCAGATAGAATTCAGATAGATTTAATTCAGAGATTTTTTTTTATTCATTTTTTCAAATTATCCCCTCCCTCCCTGCACTCCCTCCCCCTGATGGCAGGCAATCCCATACATTTTACATGTGTTTACAATATAACCTAGATACAATATATGTGTGTAAATACCATTTTCTTGTTGCTCATTAAGTATTAGATTCCAAAGGGATAAGTAACCTGGGTAGATAGACAGTAGTTCTAACAATTTACATTCACTTCCCAGTGTTCCTTCTCTGGGTGTAGTTATTTCTGTCCATCATTGATCAACTGGAAGTGAGTTGGCTCTTCTTTATGTTGAAGATTTCCACTTCCATCAGAATATATCCTCATACAGTATTGTTGATGAAGTGTACAGTGATCTTCTGGTTCTGCTCATTTCACTCAGCATCAGTTGATTTAAGTCTCTCCAAGCCCTCTCTGTATTCCTCCTGCTGGTCATTTCTTACAGAGCAATAATATTCCATAACCTTCATATACCACAATTTACCCAACCATTCTCCAATTGATGGACATCCATTCAACTTCCAGTTTCTAGCTACAACAAAAAGAGCTGCCACAAGCATTTTTGCACATACAGGTCCCTTTCCACTCTTTAGTATTTCTTTGGGATATAATCCCAATGACAGCAATGCTGGGTCAAAGGGTATGCACAGTTTGACAACTTTTTGGGCATAGTTCCAAATTGCTCTCCAGAATGGCTTGATTCTTTCACAACTCCACCAACAATGCATTAGTGTCCCAGTTTTCCCACATCCCCTCCAACATTCATCATTATTTGTTCCTGTCATCTTAGCCAATCTGACAGGTGTGTAGTGGTATCTCAGAGTGGTCTTAATTTGCATTTCTCTGATCAGTAGTGATTTGGAACACTCTTCCATATGAGTGGAAATAGTTTCAATTTCATCATCTGAGAATTGTCTGTTCATATCCCTTGACCATTTATCAATTGGAGAATGGTTTGGTTTCCTATAAATCAGGGTCAGTTCTTTATATATTTTGGAAATGAGACCTTTGTCAGAACCTTTCCTTTTAAAAATATTTTCCCAATTTGTTACTTCTCTTCTAATCTTGTTTGCATTAGTATTGTTTGTACAGAAACTTTTTAGTTTGATGTAATCAAAATCTTCTATTTTGTGATCATTAATGATCTCTAGTTCTCCTCTGGTCATAAATTCCTTCCTCCTCCACAGGTCTGAGAGGTAGACTATTCTCTGTCCCTCTAATCTATTTATGATCTCATTCTTTATGCCTAAATCATGGACCCATTGTGATCTGATCTTGGTATATGGTGTTAAGTGTGGATCCATATCTAATTTCTGCCATACTAATTTCCAGTTTTCCCAACAGTTTTTTCCGAATAATGAATTTTTATCCCTAATGTTGATATCTTTGGGTTTGTCAAAGATTAGATTGCTATAGATGTACCCTTTTTTGTCCTTTGTATCTAATCTGTTCCACTGATCTACCTTTCTATTCTTATCCAGTACCAAATGGTTTTGGTGACTGCTGCTATATAATATAGCTTTAGATCAGGTACACTTAGACCACCTTCCTCTGAGTTTTTTTTCATTAGTTCCCTTGCAATTCTCGACCTTTTCTTCTTCCATATGAATTTTGTTGTTATTTTTTCTAGGTCATTGAAATAGTTTCTTGGGAGTCTGATTGGTATAGCACTAAATAAATAGATTAGTTTGGGGAGTATTGTCATCTTTATTATATTCGCTCGCCCTATCCAAGAGCACTGAATGTCTTTCCAATTATTTAAATAATTCAGAGATTTTATTTTAAAAAGGAGAGAAGGGAATAAGCATTTATATAAGGTCTACTATATGCCAGGCATTATGCTAAGCACTTTTTATATTATTCTTTCACTTGATCATCACAACAATGGTGAAATTAAATATTATTATTAATTGTAATTTACAGATGAGGAAGCTAAGAAAAGTTAGATACTTTTCCTAATCACAAAATAAGTATCTGAGACTGGATTTGAACTCAGATCTTCTTGCCTTATAGTCATTGAAGGATCTCTAGCTCTATTTTTCAACTTTTTAATTCTATGATTTTAGATTTGGCCAAGGTCAAAGAGCTACTAAGTGTGGTAAACTTAAACTTTGACTAAATTATATGATTATAAGAGTAAAAAAGATCTTTTAAGTCTTCTGATAAAATCCCCAAGCTTAAGGTTGAGAAATCTAATGGCCATAGAATTTAAATAAAACTAGAAGCCAGGTAGTTATTAAATAAGGTACTAAGTAACCAAATCTAGTATTCTTGTCAATTTACTATATTGCCCTTATTTAAGTAATAACAAATATCATTTTTCATCCCTTTGTCTCTGAGAGATGAGTGTTAAGATACAGAATCTAATAGTAATTCCAGAATTCTTTGTGCTTACGTCTCTGCTTTTAAACAGTTCTACCAAAATAAAAAATACATATCCTTTCTAGAAACAATCTAGAAAGAGAGGCTAACCACTGCAGCCCACAGTCCAATTTAAACCTAATATTCCTTTTCAAATGAAATCTAGTAAACGCAAGTCAGTAAAAAGATAGTTTTTTTTTTTTTTAACTTTTAATAAACATTACAAAAAAAAGCAATCAAACTAGACCTCAAACTGCTCATCCACAAATGAATGTGCGGTATATCAGTTGCTGGTAATTAGTTTGATTGCTTAATGAATTTCAGCTAGAAAAAGATAAGTTTCTTAAAAAAGAAAATACAGTAATCTCTTTCATAATATATATGTATATGTATTTATAATTTGTGTGTGTGCATGTGTGTATATACTAATCTTGTATCTTTCTTAGAAATAATCTGTGAATTTCCATTCTAAGATATTGACCCTCTTCCCCAATGGATCTACTTGCTAAAAATATTAGATGATCAGAATCCACTCTAAATCAAAGAAATGTTGCTATTTTCATATAGCTCTTATTTTAATGATAAAATTTAAAGTTAGTAGATTGTAATGGAAAGAACACTGAAATTGGAGTTCAAATGATGCCCAGCTTTGCCTCTTGCTAGCTCTGTTAGTTTGGAGAAATAATTTTCTTTCTTTCAGTTAGAATTTCCTTGTAAATACAATAGGACTTACAATAATGCTTATATTAAAAACTTTTATAGGCATTGGATTTATTGAGAAAATCGAAGAAAATAAATTTATTATGGGGTGGAAATAGATACACCCTTAAATCTTCCTAGCATAGGAAGCATATTATTTAAAAGAAAACATATTAAGCTCCAAATAATAGGAGCTTAATATGTTTTCTTTTAAATAATTCATAGAAGATTAAACATGGAGTCAAGACATGGAATTAAAATCTACAGCAAAGTTTGGAGCAGCATAGTGATAGTAAATAAATCCATTGGAGCTAATAAGATAAAACAATGATTAGAACTGCATCTGTCAAGCCAAGATAAATCTTAGAAGATATTTTTTTTTAACAGGTGGATAGTTCAAGTGAAAATGTTTTTCACTGTTATTGCATGGTCTAATTCTGGATTTGATTGCTATCTCCTATGATTTTTTGTTTATTTGTTTGTTATAGTTGTTTGTAGCATAGTAGTTGTGGTAAAGTATGATTTCCTATCTAGATAGAGGGAGGGAAGGAGGAAGGAAAAAAGGAAAGAAAAAAAGAGAAGGAAGGAAGGAAGGAAGGAAGGAAGGAAGGAAGGAAGGAAGGAAGGAAGGAAGGAAGGAAGGAAGGAAGGAAGGAAGGAAGGAAGGAAGGAAGGAAGGAAGGAAGGAAGGAAGGAAAGAAGGAAGGAAGGAAGGAAGGAAGGAAGGGAGGGAGGGAGGGAGGGAGGAAGGAAGGAAGGGAGGGAGGGAGGGAGGGAGGGAGGGAGGGAGGGAGGAAAGGAATCTTCCAACTAACCATTTCCAGGCCAGCTTTATTCACAAAGATTGATGTTTGTCCTTCATTCTCCAAGAAGAACTGACATCAGGGAAGTGATGCCATTATATGCAAGTAAATTGCATTTAAGTGAGAGAAAGGATATGTAACACAGATATAAAAGTGATTGTCAGGAACACTTATTTGGTCTGAGGTTATTGAGATGATGGAGCTAAGGTTGGGGACCACAATTATTTTATAAGCTTTTCTGGGAATGGTAGTGTTAATTTAAGTATTTTCCCCCTACAGATAAAGATATATTAATTGTTGGGTGTTGGGAGTGGTAGATATGATAAATTCCTATCAATCAGAAGCCCATTCTTCCAAGGTACAAGCTATAGACCTAGGTGATGAGATCAATTTCTCAGTCTTATTTCATTCCAAATAAAAAGGAATAATGGTACACGTTATATTTTGTTTTGTTTTAATCGTTCTCTTCTCCTCATAGATATTTATTCCCTAAGAGCAAAATTATATTAATCATTCTTAAGTGACTTTCATTCATGTTTTTATTCTGATCTTTTCTATCAAGATTCAGTTTAAGCACCTCCCCCCACATACCTCCACATCTTCATCATAATTGGAGACATTTCTCCTCTGTCAATACACACTGACAGTCAAGTTAAACAATTATCTTTTCTGAATCCTCAATAGTAAAGTTCATTGAATGAATGGCAATGAGCATGTGAAAAACACTACAAATATGCATTTATTTGGTTACCTGGGCAATTGGGAGTCATAGAAGATCCCCAATAGAACTATCTGTTTACATTTTAATTAATTATACTTTCAAAATACTATCAGAGGTGAGTTGTTAAGATGTACGAAAAACATTCTTAATTGTACATAAAATATTCAATACAAAATCTGTATTCTAACCACATGGCCAAGTAGAACTCTGTCCCTATAATTATTTAATCACCCACAATTAACCCCAATCTGTTGTCATACATTCCAGTCTCAGTACCATGTACTGAAAGACAATTATGTAAGATACTATATTGTTTTCCTTTTTCAGAAAAAAAATGCTTTGACATGATTCTTCCCAACAAACATCATTACATAGTTTAAGGCCATAGGGGATTCAAGGCAGAGTGTTATTTGTTCTCTGTACTTTTATATTTCCACCAAGAGACATGGGTTTATGCCTGGCTGCAATACTACCTTGTGACCTTAAGTCACCTCATCTCTCTGGATCTTTTTCATTGTGGATAAAATGAATATTTTTCAAACAATGGTTTCCTTTGAACTCTGAGATCCTAAGTTACAATTATCTATATGTATGAAAATAAGTTTATTGATTCTTTAAGTGAAAGGTATTTATAAAAAAGAATTTTAATATCTGAAATGCAGTGTAGATATCTTTTCACTGAACTATACATTCTATCTTTTATGGTCCCAGAACAAAATTTTCAGAGAGGTTCAAAGAAAGGCTAGAAAGTAATTTGTTTGTTTTTTTAGTTAAATTCATACCACAGATAGAGAATAAACTACGTGATAGCTTAACTCTAAGATTCTATGTTTTATATAGTGTTTCCCATGATGAATAACTAGTCTGCACCAACACTAGAGGGAAATCCAATGATCCTCAGAGATGCTTTGATCCCAGTTTATTACCTATAATAACATTCACTGTATTTATATCCCGATTTGAATAGGAGCAACTTTCTTTGGATTTTATTATTTTTAACATTTATTTTAATATACATTGCTTTATGAATCATGTTTGGAGAGAAAAATCAGAGCAAAAGGTAAAAATCATAGGAGAGAAAAAAGACAAAAAAGAAGTGAACATAGCCATGTGTTCATTTATATTCAATCTTCTTAATTCTTTTTCTTGCTGTGGATGGCATTTTCTATCCAAAGTCTATTGGCATTGATTTAGATCATTGAACTATTGAGAAGAACCACAATTTTCATAGCTGATCATCACACATTCTTGCTGTTATTGTACACAATGGTTCATGTAAATCTTTCCAGGCCTTTTTATAATCAATTTGTTTATCAATTTTTTATAGAACAATAATATTCCATTACTTTCATATACCACAGTTTATTCAGCCATTCCCCAATTATGAGCATTTACTCGTTGTCTACTTCTTTGTTACCACAAAGAGCTACTACAAGCATTTTTGTACATGTGTGTCCTTCTCTCTCCTTTATAATGTCCTTGTGATGCAGACCCAGTCATGAGACTTCTGGGACAAAGGATATGCACAGTTTTATAGCTCTTTGGGTATAGTTTCAAATTCATCTCCAGAATGGTTGGATCATTTCATAAATCCTCCAACTATGGATTAATGTCCAGTTTTCCCAATCTCCTCCAACATTTATCATTATTCCTGTCATCTTGACCAATCTGAGGTCAAGGTGTGAGGTGGTATCTCAGAGTGGTATTAATTGCATTTCTCTAATCAATAGTGTTTTAGAGCTTTTTTTTTTTTTCATATGACTATAGATGGCTTTAATTTAGTCATCTGAAAATTGTATGTTCACATCCTTTGACCATTTATCAATTGGGAAATGACTTGTATTCTTATAAATTTGACACCGTTCTTTATATATTTTAGAAATGAGACTTTTATCAGACACTGGCTGTAAAGACTTTTTCTCAGCTTTGTACTTTCCTTATAATTTTGTTTCTGTTGGTTGTGTTTTGTTTGTGTGAAAACTATTTAATTTAATGTCATCAGAGTTGCCCATTTTGCCTTCCATAATTTTCTCTAGTTCTTCTTTGGTCATAAATTCTTCTGTTCTCCAAAGATTTGATAGGTAAATTACCCCTTGTTCTCCTAATTTGTTTATTATATCATATTTTATGCCCAAATCATGTATATATTTTGACCTTATTTTGGTATGGGTTGTGAGAGATAGTTCTATTCTGAGTTTGTGACATATTATTTTCCAGTTTTCCCAGCAATTTTTGTTAATAATGAGTTCTTATTCCAGAAGATGCAATTTCGGGGTTATCAAATACTGGATTACTATAGGCCTTATTATTGTGTCATTTGTATCTACCTATTCCACTGATCCATCACTCTATTTCTTAGCCAGTACCAAATGATTTTGATGACTGCTGCTTTATAATATAGTTTTAGATTTGGAACTGCTGTGTCACCATACTTTGTAATTTTTTCCTACTAATTCCCTTGGTATTTGTGTGAGAACTGTTTTGTAAGTGTGTTCATACAACTCTTGATTTGTCTCGGTTTTTATTTGGATTTTAAAGTTGTGTTTTTGAAGGAAAGGCTATGTTTGTGATTTCAAGTCATCTCTTGGTTTAATATTAATCCTGCTTACTCAATATCACATATTCCAGGATCAAATATAGATGAATTTTAAAAATTTTCAAGATGCTTTTACAACTTCACTTTGCTACTCCTGCTTCTCCTATTTATTGTTGCTTCACACTGTTAGCAACTTCTCTTTGAAATTATATTTATATGGTATCTATGTTGTATCTACATATCTCATATCTACATTGTTTGTGTGTCTTCTCCACAAATAGAATGTTACTTCCTTGTTAACAGGGATAATTTTTTTTGTCTTTGTTAGTCTTGTGTTTCATCCCATGCTTGATACATAGTAAGAGATTATTAATAAATGTTTATTGAATGATTGGTTCTCTTAGTAGAAATTTTAAGCTAAATCCTAAAGGCTCAGGCTTTTGGACGGCCTCAGGATCCATATAACTAGCCTATAACTTAACAAGAGTTATCTCTAAGTCATTCCCAAGTAATTACTTAGCCCCATGAAAAAGTTATCTTTGAAAATATGAAAATATAATCAATCACTGAAAAATCAAACTAATGATAAGCTATATTCCAGTTTTACATAAACTAGTTAGGAAAGATCTATATTTGAACCAATGTAATATTAAATACTTATACGCATGCTTTCAACTTCTGCCTACTTGATGAAATCTTATATATCATCACCAAATTGAATGACTCTTCTTCCTGAAGCCTTTCCTGATTCCTATAATCATAAACAATTTTCTTTCTTCAGAATTTCATGACATTTTGCAATTTTAAGCATATTAATTGCCTAATATAAATCAACATAGAATATAAAACATGTTCCCATTTCTATCTGAGGCTAAAACTTAAGGATTTTTCTTGTGCTACTTTTATTTTCTTACTCTGAACTCTTTAATATTAATCTCATTGACTTCTATAAATTGAAATATCATCTTTATGAAGAATGCCATGAATATATTTATCTAACCCTAGTCTTTTTCCTGAACACAGTCCTGAATTGCTCATTACCCAATGGGGATTCCCAATTGTATTATGTTTAACATCAAACCTGCCTCTCTTCATAATTCCCCAATTTGTGCCAAGAAATTGTAGCAAGAACATCCTTCCAGTTTCCCTTGTTGGGAAACATGAAGATTTATTTGACTTCTCAAATTTCTCTCAAATTCGTTATGTTGATTTTACCTTTATAATATTTCTTAAATTCATTCCATTCCCTTACTTATATGGCTATCAGAGGCCTTCATCACTGTCAAGATACTGAAATATCCTAATTGATCTGCTTTTAGGTTCTACATTCTCCAAGTCATCCTTAACTCTACTGCTGGAGATCTTCACAAAATACAGATCTCTCCATGACATTCTTCCTGCTCAGTGAGTTCTAGTAGCTCCTTATGGAACCCAGGATAAAAATTCTAACTTTTTCTTTTTGATATTTAAAACCATGGACAATGTGTAACCCACTTAGAATATGCTATAAACCCTGAGGTCCAAACAAATTGGCACACAGAGTTCCGTAGCCCATCTTTATTCAGTGCATTTACCATGCATTGTATGTATTTGCTTTTTCCCTCTGCCTCTGAGAATCCTTTCTTCTTTCAGTGCTCAGGGCATCTGCTGCCTCCTGCATGAGGCTTTCTCTAATAATCTTCACCCTCACCTCAGGATAGTGGTATAATGCAACTGAAATTCATGGGTGTGTATATGAGTGTGTGTGTGTACAAATATATCTAAATGTATATAATAAATTATAATTTAATTAACTAATATAAATAATAAAATAAATATAAATAAATAAAATAATATAATATAAATACATTACAAATGTATATAATGAATTATAATAAATAAATAATAAATGTATAATCTGCTGACAGTAAGGGTTGCTTGTATTTATCTTTATATCTCTAATAATAACTGTGACCTTAATAAAAGTCTGCCAATCAATTGACTGGAGAAGTTTGCAAAGTACATTGTAAAACTTAAGTACTATATGTGCCCTATTATTATTACTATAATTTTATCAGCATCTCCCTTATTTTCATTTCATATTTAACAAATTAAACCTCCATAAAATTTTGTGTGTCTTTATAAAAGATTCTGAATTCTAATGCATTTTTCTCTGTGTATTTAATTTCTCCCACTTACATGTGAGCTCTTCAAGGGAGGAAACCTGAGACTTCTTGAACTAGGTCTCTTCCCATCACTTAACATAGTGACTGTACATAGTAGGAATATAATAACAGATTTTTATTCTATTTATATAGAATATCAAAATAAAAATGATTCTTAGGGGAATATATTTAGTTTTGTTTTCTTATAGATAAGAACTCTAGTAGTCATCATTTAGAATGCTCCATCAATCACTCTGAGCCATCATCTAGGAAATATTAAGGATGACTAATCTTTTCCTCTTCTGAATTCCTTTGACACATGCTCTCAGGACTAAGCCCTGGCATTAATTCCCAGTTAGAAGGTTAATCCAATAAGCATAGAAAGCTATGGGGGACAAAAGGTGTTTGATCACCTTACTTGAACTTGAAATCCATCCATAAGGGGGCAGCAGAGTCTTGCCTGGACCACCCTTGTCCAGTCATACATACATACATACATATATACATACATACATATATATATATTCTATACACACTTATGTATACATATATGTAACAATATCAATAATAGGTACTTTATAGTATTATTAGATTTCCTAAGTAATTACTATCTTAGATCTCATTTGAACCTCACTACCTAAAATAGAACCATTATGAGGTAGACACCATTAAAATTAGAAAAATGAGATCCAAGAAGGTTAAATAATATTTAATTATTTTTTTGGATGATCCAATGAGATTATGTCTATAAGGTGTATTAAAAACTTTTAAAAGGAACATAAACACAAAAACTTATTAAAGTTGTTACTGAACCATCAAACTTTTGTAAATCATCTCCTTATGATTCAAAAATCTACTCTCTCCAATTAATTTGTTCATTTTTTTGGGGAACATGATATTTACTTTTTTTTGGACTCTACCTATTCTTAGGAGAGGAACAATTGTCATCCAATGTCGTGGTTCCAGTGTCATGAAGATGAAGGCTATGCATGTTAAATAGATTAATGAACTGAGAGATGAAGCTGGTCATGTTTATATTAACATTTATATTAAAACTCCCTAATATAAGCTCATGGACTTGGGAGGAGAGATGGACTTTGAGTCCGGCACTGAACTCTTTCAGAAATGGAGGTGACATATGAAGTCTGTTAGGTATTTTTTACCTGAGGTATAAGACAGGATAAGATTGGAGGCTTTGTCCAGAACTCAGCACAGTGATGTAAGAGACTCAAGTTACAAAGTCAGTAGAGTAAGATTAGGGTGATGGAGAAGTAGCCTCCAGAACAATTTATTGTACAGGAAAGGCTTAGGTAGCTGCTCAAAGTTCTAGAAGACACTATTCTAATGCCCCTGGAGCTCTTCATATCCCAGAGTCTTTTGCTTGCTTATTATCTGGAGTTTACTCTTTTGTTCTACTAATCACAGTATAGGTTATTTTTCATATACTTGCCCATATTTCTGATACTTGAAATCCATGTCTTGAGGCCCAATGAGACTCTATTTTATATTATGTTCTCTATGTTATATCAAATGTCTTGACACTGGCCCACAGAACATAGTTGGCAGAATTGGACTAGCATGAGTATACTCCTCATCCTGGTTCTTTCCCCCATTGTGGAGTTAATATTGATATTCTGCAGCAACTTTAGTGCCATAAAACCCCTCTCTCCTCTGAACTATCTTAGTTTGGGTTTCTGCTTCTCCAGGGTCCACAAGTTTTGAAATGTCTGATACATGATTATTTTCCCTTTCTTTGACATACTTTTTTTTTTGTTTTTGTTTTTGGTTTTTATGTATGTTTACTTGTTTAATAATAGTTTAGTTTTTTTTAATTGTTTGTTTGCTGTTGCTGCTGATCTCCTTTCTCCAGAATGATCCCTGAATCTGTCTCATAAAACACCAAGAATTGTCATGACAGGAAAAAAAAAAAAGGCAATCAACTCAGTTTTCAGGTATGCAAGGAGGAGGTTGCCCTGGAAATGCAATAAACCCTAGTTAGCTAGAAATGCTCAAGATCTTAATGTAAATGAATCATGGTTTCAGAGTCATGAAGTGATAGAATTATGAGCTGTGTACTAAAATATAAAGTAACGGAACATAGAATATGTTTGAGGAAGTTGGAAGATACCTAAAAACATAGAATACTAAAAAATAGAAACTACAATGTTTGAATTTAGAATATAGAATATTAAATCCATGAAGAATTTTAAAATACTCAATGTTGGAATGAAAAGTGATTTTAAACAATATTAGTACCAAAAATATTAGAACTGGAAAACATCTGAGTTCCCACCTTTATATTCTTGATCAAAAGCAGTCAGAAAAAATGTAAAAAGCACCTTCTAGAATAATTACATTGTTCAATATTCTTAGTAGTTTATGTTATTTAAGTTAAAATTGGTTCCTTATCATCTGATCATGACTTTGGTGCCTTGGCCTTGATCCTGTGCCTTTACCACCAAAACCATGAAAATCATTCCTTTATTATAAGTTGTCTGACCATTGTATATTCAACCAAGCATCTAGGGACAAATAAACTATATTAATTCTGTAATTTGATATAATTACCAGTATATTTTATAATTGAATAAGTAAGTAAGTAAGTAATTATTATAGTAAAATACAATGAAGACTGTAAACTTATACATATTTATTATGGTTGACTATTTTTTTACCTACTCAGTAAAAGTTTAAACTACATCACTGACCATATTGCTAAAACAGGTGGACCTAACTATGACTTACGCAAAAAGTCAAACAAAAATAAAAATTTCCCTTAACATGTTTCTGCAATATAATTTCCAAAAAATACCATATTTTAAACAGATGCTTTATTTTATTCCCCCACTTTAACATAATGCTCTATATACATAACAGGTGCTTAATAAATATATGTGGCTGTTGATGATGATATTTTACATTTATGTAGTGATTCAAATTTTAAAATCACTTACTTATAAATGAATGAATGAGCAAAATGATTGAAAGAATTGGAAAATAAGTGGCATAGTTGTGAAAAAGTTGTAGGAATGTTTCCAAGTTAAGTTACTGCTTTAAATACTCATTAAGGACACAAAGTCATTTGTAGGCAAAAGGAGCTTAAATTGTAAAATTAAATTGACTTTAAACTTCTGCCTCTGTCCTCCTTACAATTAAAAAAAAAATCTTTAATTTTCAGCTCAATTGGTTGCCTGTTCTAAGAAGCCTAGCTTTCTGGAAAATGTGTGCATATTGAGTCAGGGTGAAAACATGTAATTGAAATGAAGAGTAACACAGAATTTTTTCTTCCATATCTTGTTAACTCAACCTTAAAAATAGTGTCAGCATTAGTTCAATTTGTATATCCTTCTACCTCTTTCTTGACCCCTTCCTCAAAAATGTAAACGTTCTTTGAGATAAAAGGACTAAATCATACCCTTCTTTCTCATTTTTGAAATAATCTATCATACTACTTAGAAGGCACATGAGTATTTGAGAAATATTTCTTCATTTGTTATGGTTTTCATTATCAAAAGGAGTCCGAGATCAAGGTCAGGACCATAGGCAAATCTTTGAATATATGTAGCATTAAGAACAATGGATCTGCAGTCAGAAAAAATGGATTCAAACTCCTTACAAGGTGTATGATGTGAAAATTGCATATAACCACAAATGAATATGCTCTTTATCCATAAACCACTGAAAATGTTTCAAGTCAAAAGACAGTCTTGTTCAAGGAACAGTAAAGATACCATTATCATTGCATCACAGTGTATTTGGAAGAAGATCCTATAAAGTGGGTTCAGACTGAAAAGATTTGGGGCAGGTTATAAAGTGTCTTGAATACCTAGCAGAGGAGTTTGTATTTGATCATGAAAATGATAAGAAGCTACTGAAATTTAGTGAGTAGGTAATAACGACCCTATTTATTAGAAGAGTCAGACCTGAGCTTTGAGATGATTGCTTTGAGACAGTTTAGTGGAGTAGGGACTGGGATGGAGAAGGACTTGCAATAGGGAGACCAACCATCAAGCTATTGCAGTAATACAAGTATGAGGTAATGAGCATTATTTCATCTAAAAACATAATTTTCAATTTTATATCAGTTAGATTAATATGAACCAATAATGCAGAAAAGATATAAATTTTGTGAAGGTATGAAGAACATGAGTACTCTTTTCATGACTTTTATGGCTACTAAGTAAAAGAATTAAATCTGTTCTGCTTAAACCACAATGGCAAGCATAGGAGTAGGGGAGACTGGATCCAGTGGTGTTTTGGGGGAGGTGTTTGTTTTGTGAGGCAAGTGAGATAAAGAGACTTGCCCAGGGTCATCCAGCATGCATTAAATGTCTGAGGTCAGATTGAATTCAGGTCCTCCTGACTCCAGGGCTGGTGCTCTATCCAATTTGTCATTTAGCTAACTCCATAATGCTACTTTTGAAAGACTTTTAATGAAAGTTTTGTTTTTTTTTTTCTCCCTCTCAGAGAAGTTATCACAATCCTTACTGTTTAAGAAGAGGAGAAACTAACTGCTTTTTTGTACACAATCAGCTCTGAACTTACTAAAAAAAAGTCTTGTAATCCTATCTCTTTATTCTCTTGTTTTCAATATTCTTTATAATGTGAACAAATTCTTTATTTTTCATTGGTTCAACTGTCATTGGAAATATCAAGCACACTAGTTATCTCAATTCTCAAGGTTTTTTTTATTGTATTTGTTAATCAAAGCGTTTATTTTCTACTTATACCTCAAGCTAATAAGCACTATCTATATTATTCTGATGATTTCACTTTGTCTCCCAGTAATAGGAATAGGAAAATATTAGGTCTTCAAAGCCACAGCTGCTGGCTAGCAAAGATATGCAGGTCTCAGAGTTGAGAGAGTTTTACAAAATTTATTGTTCTAAGTTAGAAATTCTTGTTCATTTTCTGGCCAGCTAAGAGAAATGATGATTAAAGATGCCTGAGCTCTCAAGCTTGTTGTTTTTAATTAAAAGTAAAACAAATTATTTTAATCAAAGAGGAAAAGGAAGGCTAGGTTGATGCCTTCTCTGAGTGGCTGAAACTCAATTTATATCGAGTTAAATCCTTGCATTAAATATATGGTACAGAATTTTGTGGAGCTGTCATTCTTTGGCCACTACTAAAGATTGTAATTTCCTGAACTTGCCTATGGAATTTCAATAGCAAGAATGTACTTGCTTTGTATAATTATCAGATTGATTTTTTTTTATTTTTTAATTTAAGGTTTATTAAGCTCAACAGTAAAATTGAATAGATATCATATACTTGATTGTGATCAATGTGTTTGACAGTTTCTTATGTATTTTGAAGATGGAAATAAATGAAAAGTTGCGAGATAAAATGTCATGTATAGAGCAACTTTGCTAAAGACGAAAACTAAACAAAGAGAATTAATTTGTAATTAGATTGGAAAAAAATATTTATTAAAAACTCTGCAGGACTCTAAACATCCAAGAGAAGAGATTGTATTCCATTCTAGAGGACAATAATCTAGGCAAGAGCACTAGATATTGTACTAGGGCACTTTGGGTATGAATAAAAAGAAGTGAAATAATTAGAATGCCACCCTAACCTTTAGAAGGAAGAATTTTACTTCCCTATGAAAGAGACAAAAAAGGAAAGTGACCATTCTCTTCCTATCTTTATTTCCAACTAGATGTCTCATTCTGTCTGTAATGCATACCAAGTGAAATACAACTAAGTGATCACTGAAATCTCAAGGTTCAAATTTAGGATCTAGACTACTTATAACAGTCTCAAGAGTCAGGATATGGAAAATGAAAAAGGAGAATGATCCATTTTCTTGTCTTTCAATTTAAAGAAACTTGTTTAAAACCTGTGAACAACAGGTTATTGAGAAGATTCTGGAGATAATGTTGATATATTGTTTAATAATCTGTTGTCTTTATACTTTTAATCTTCTCAAATTTAAAAAATGATCCATATTTATTTTTGTGCCTTCTTTCTTGACTGATGCAGTTAACCCCACCATGTTTTAATAAATGGTTTGTGAGATATTGTGGCTGAAATAATAATCCTGTCTAATTTCATACATTTTTGATGATAATTGTCTCCCAGAAAATGATATTATATAGGGCTACACTTGAAGCCTTTGCTGCTTGACTTAATTTTAGGAAAGGCCAATATCACTGGTGCATGTATATGAAGTAATAAAAAAGAGATCATAGAATAGTGAGGAAGAAAAATAACATATGATATTAATAACGATAATGGTGGTGATGAAGATATATATATATATATAATATGAAGATATACAAATATGCATATAGAAATACATATACACATATTTTATGTATCTATCTATATGACTTTACTCATTGTATAATTAAACTCTCCATAGACAAGGACTATGTTTGGCCAATATGATAGTCCCCAGGCTCATTTATCAAATGGCTTTTCTATAGAGAATTATTAATTTTATTGATGAAATAGAAACATCCATATAATAATGAAGATTTCTTAATTCATTGAAAATAGAAATTTGTCCTTTTGTTAGTATACATTTATTTAAGTCAATTGTGCTATATTATATTTTGTAAGATATCTTACTGAGAAGATGTGTCTCTTGGCTTGGTACTTATAATTAGGAGGGCATTGCACAATGCAATTGCCTGTCCAGATGACATGAATAAAAATTCTGTTTATAGGAAACTTTCTAAAAAAGCATCTGAGAGTTTTAAAAAGATACTGCATAGTGTCTTTAATATTTCCCAAACCAAAATAACTATTTTTGTTTCATTCAGAAGAGCTTGACAGAGGAGGGAAGAATTGTATTTATTAGGTAAAAATCTCAGTTGGAATAGAACCAAGTTAATTTCTCTAAGCAAAAATTACTTTCCACATTATTCATTTTAATTTTCTGTTTACAATCACCAGTTTTTTGAAAAAGAAAGTGAGCAACTAATCCTACTTATGCTCTAGAGGAAATTAGAGAAAAGTGCAACTCCCTAGCAATATATTTTATTGGTTTTGTTTAGTTACACTGTACCCACATAAAGGATAAAGGAGCAAATGACTTCCACATCATTGGCATAATGAGAAGTGAGGGAAAAAAAAACACAACAAAACTATGAATTTGAATTAAAAGGGGGCAGGGTTTAACTCCTTCTTCCTCTGTGTTACCTTATGATATGTCAACTTAAAATTTCTTGACCTATTTTCCAATCCATAAAATAAACCTATCAATATAATTGGTGTCTAAGGATGTTTCTACTTGAATTGAATTTTATTAATTTATACTTGTGATCATGAAAAGTTATTTCCATTTCAGAGATTTGAAGATAGAAGGTGAAGTGCCATAGTAATGAGAATAAGTGAACTTTACCTGAAATAAAAAATGTGTTATTGTGTTAAGAAGCCTGAAAAAAATTGATTGGTACTGGAATGTGAAGAGTATTATATATAAAATAAAGAATGTCTTATATTATCCTAGAGGCAGATGATGTAGGGGGAAATGGGAAAATGTGAGGAATGCTATGCATATGGAATAAGCAAGATTTGACAGTTGATTTGATATGGAGAAGGAAAGGGTCAAGGGAGAATGAGAAATGAACTGTTAAACTCTTCTTCAGGAATGTGTTAAAAAAAAAAAAACTATGAAAACTTATATGAACTAATGTGAAGTGAAGTGAACAAAACCAGTAGAACATTGTACAGAGTACCAGTAATATTCTAATGATGACTAATTGTGAAAAATTTAGCTACTCTGAACAATATGATGATGCAAAACAATTCTGAAGGACTTGTGATGAAAAATTCTATTCACTTCCATAGAGAGAATTGATGAATTCTGAATGCAGATTAAGGTATAATTTTCCACTTACTTAATTTTTCTTATTTGTTTGTTTTGCAACATGACTAATATGGAAATACATTTTGCAAGTCCTTACATGCATAATTGCTATCATTTTCTTGTGTTTTTAATGGGGAGGGAGGAGCAAGAGAGGACAGAATTTAGAACTGTTTTTATTTTAATGAATGTCCAAAACAATGCAAAGTGGCAAATGTTGGGGATGATGTGGGAAAACTGAAACAGTGATGCATTGTTGATGGAGTTGTGCACTGATCCAATCCTTCTGAAAAACAGGTTGAAATTATACCCAAGAAGCTATAAACTTTGCATGCCGTTCAATCCAACAATACAGAGCAAAGAATTGGCAGCTACTCTTTTCCTTCTTCCCTCCTTTCTTCCTTCTTTCCTTCCTTCCTTCCTTCCTTCCTTTCTTGAGATTTGCTGCATAAGGAATTTACATGAAAATATTTTACATGATTACATTTTTTATCATCAAAGAGGAAAATGAAGGATAGAGTTTGTAACTCAAAACATTAAATATTTTTTAAAAGAAATTAAAAACCACAGGGACTTCTTGGCCCAGCCAAAACAAAATTGATGTCAAAATAAATAAAACATAATCTTTTTTAAAAAATAAAAGAACTCCTCTTCAACTCATGCATTATAATAAAGGTTTGAAAACTGAATAACAACCTGATATTGATAGCTGAAAGGGACAACCATTTCTTCTCAGTCAGTCCTAAAAAACAATTTAAGATTTTCAATATTTAAAGACTTAATTTACATATAGAAATAACTAAAGGTAAATAAAAAATCTGGAGACAGCAAAAGGAAGAGAGATTATAAGATCTAAAAAGAAGGACTGGAAATATTCCATTACCTTTCTTAGGACTTAAGGAGCCAAGATAAAAGAGGTAGGAAGCACAGGAAGCAACAGTTAAAATGAGAAACTGAGAGGAATTGCAATGAAGAGAGAGATAAAGTTAGGTCAGTGGGACAAGAAAACATTTTAGAAGTTTGTACTGGAGCTATTAATTATATTAACCTTTTCAATGACTGAAGGAATTTCTGGGGAGGGGGAGTTCACTCTGTCCCCAACTTTGCCTCTCTAAGCATGTCCTACAATGGACAATATATTATACTTTCCTCATTATTAAATATTTCCTGCACCTTCAAATAAAAAGAAGCAACAAGGCATGCTGAAAGTGCCAGATCTCTATGTTGAAGTTAGAGTTTGCTAAGGATTGCTTCTCAATCATAATGATTGTATCAATAACTTACAAAAATATTTACTGATTGAAAGAGAGGCCACTTTGCTGATTTCTGGGAGAAATTCTAGATAAACTGAGAGAGCTCTTCATATGCTATGTTGATGAAAAGGAACTGAATCTTGGTACACACAAAGCCATCTGATATTCTTGTTTTTATCTAGTATCTATGACCTGGGAAGCTATCTTACAAAGGTTCCTGGTTGCCTCCTATTGTAATCCATTTTTTAAAAGGAGAAGCAGAGGAGAGAAGGTAAGTTTTGCATTTGGTTGACCTCTGAAGAAAAAGTTTAGCTTTGCTAAAAGTTTATGAAAGAAAACTGAATCCTATTGAAAGATGAGCTAGATAGATTGTCTTCAATGCTAAAAAGCAAAATGGGAAGCTTTTTCATTTTCATATTTGAGAGAATTGCTTGCTATTATAAAAGATACAAATGTAGTTATATTTATAATGTACATCTATGTGTATATACATTTATGCCTTCATGTACATATTCATATATAAATGTATGAATAAACATATTTTGTTGAAATAATTAATATTTTCTCATCATATTTTAATTTTTTTCAATTAATATCTATTTTATCTTTTTCTGACATTTCTTTTGGGTAAAAAGGGAATTCATAAGCCATCTAACTAATATGTCTGAGGTGCAGAGCCAAAGTAGTGAAGTAGTCAGGAACTCATCTGAATTATCTCAAATTCTTCCTCAAACAACTTGAAAATAATGTCTTAATGGAATGAAATAATAATAGAAAAAATTATGTTGAAACAATTTTCCAATCCAAGACCACTTAGGGGTTGGCAGGAAACATGTGTCACAATACTTACACCAATAAAATATATAAATAGCTAACAAATGAATTGCACACAAGACTTTAAAAAATAGAAAAGAGGGAATGATTCTGGGAAGATGAGGTAAGTCAGCAAATTTCAAGTTTTCTAGGTTCAGGAGAGATAACTTCTGCTGATTAGGGATGCCAGGTCTACTTGTATTACAGAGACACCACCCTGGGTGAGATGGAATCAGCATGGCTAGTGAGGACGGAAGCAATGGAATGGGCCAGTAGCACTTGCAGCACTTGCAGGAAGGTAGAGTTTTTGGTTTGGGGTTCCAGGTCAGAGGGGAAAGCTGAAATTGGGCTAGATGCATCATCCACAAACCCCCAAATTAGAGGTGCTTAAACTAATAGCTCTTATTTTAAAACACACACACACACACACACACACACACACACACACACACACACACACACCAAATTGGCAAAAAAAAAAAAAAAAAAAAGTAAGAACCTAAGGGAATAAGGAAGACTAGGGTTCATCTTCAGAGAAGGACAGTGTAATAAAAATATTTTTTTTCTACTTCAAAGACTAATGTTAAATGGCTCGCTAGTCAGAAAGAATTTATAGAACTCAGAAAAGACTTTAAAAATCAAGTGAATCAAGTGAGAGTGATTGGGGAAAAATAAAAATAAAATCCATCAAAAAAAAAGATTATTGGGGAAAAAGTTAACCAATTAGAAAAGGAGATGAACATTTTTAAATAAGAAAATAATTCCTTGAAAAGTATAATTAAGCAAGAAGAAGTTAGTTATGAGACCAAGAAATAATAAAACAAAATATAAAGAATGAAAAAATAGAACATAAGTAAAACATTTTATAAGAAAAAGAATAGACCCAGAGAACAGATCAAGAAGAGAAAACATAAGAATAATTGGGCTACCTAATAACTGTGACCCGTCAAAAAATAACCTTCACACAATATTGCAAGAAATAATCAATGAAAATTATTCTGGAGTGATAGAACAGGAGGGAAAAGTAGAAATATAAAAAAAAAAATCACTGATCACCACCTAAAAGAGATTCTTTGGAGACAACATATAGGAGAATTATTTCCAAATTTTGAAATCTTAGTTCAAAGAGAAAATTTGCAAAAACCAAACCAAAGAAAATTGCAAAAATATTCAAATATGTTGAAGCTGCAATTAGAATTGCACAGGGCTTATGAGCAGCCACAATAAAAGACCACAAATCCTGAAATAGTAGATACTGACAATCAAAAGAACTCTGTCTGTGGCCAAAAATACAATATCCAGAAAAAAAATATTCATAATTTTGAATTTAAAGAAATGGACATTCAATGAACTTGAAGATTTTCAGGATTTTGTCTCAAGTAAACCTGAACTTAACAGGAAATTTAATATAGAAGAGCCAATATCAAAGATTAATTTAAAGAAACTTTCAACATGGACACATCATATAAATGATGTATACTATTTATTAGAGACTGATATTAGTAAATGGATAGCTCAAAAGAAAGATTGGAGCTGAGTTGAACATGATCTGATTCTAAAAAACAATAATGTCTAAGAAAACTTACAAATAGTAATTATATTATACAGATAAAGTACAGAGAAAGAACTAATACAGAACTATTAGTAGAGGGAAGAGGTCTGTTAGTTCTGAAAACCTGCTCACATTCAGAATAGGTTAAATAGGTACTTATACTACACATACACACACATCATGAAAGGTATAGCAAGCACCTTCCAAAATCTATAAAAAAATAAAGGAAGGAGGGAATAAGATCAAATAGGAATAGAATAAAGAGGAAAGGAAGAGTGCAGGGAGGAAAGACAATGGAGGAATCCATGGATGGAGGAAGATTAAATACCTATAGTGGGCTCAAACTTTTTAAATAGGGCCAGTTTACTGTCCCTCAGAGCCAGACTATAGTAAAAAGAGCAGAATTAAATTAGAAGAGTTAGCAGGGATAGAAAATAAGAGACTTATAGAAACATTACAAAAAGGTTCAAGAGTAGAGTTTATTAGAAAAAAAAAAGTACAACTAGTAATCATTGATCTTACACAAAGTCAAACTTACAGATTCAATAAAGAGAAAAATCTACGTTATATGACACTATATTAATATTATTTAAGATATATGTTTACATATGGGTAAATGCATAAACATATATACATATATGTGTTTATATATAATATTGTGTAATTGTGTATGTATTTGAGGATATGTATTCATGTAAGTCTAGATATGCATATAGATATATGTATATGTGTGTGGATGTGTGGGTGGGCATGAATATATATGTATATATATATATGTATATATGTTTGTGTAAATATATATGTAAGTATGTATGTACATGTACATATATATTTAATATAGCTTTCTTGGGGCAGATGGGAGGATGAAAGGACAAAAAAATGAAGCAAAATTGCACAGCAGAAAACAAAAGAAAATGTATACACTCATGAATATAATACCTTCTATTATTATATATGCTTTCTTTTTATTTTTAAATACTAGCTTTTTATTTTAAAAATACATGCAAAGATAGTTTTCAACATTCACCCCCACAAAATCTTGTGTTCCAAATCCCTCTTCCTCCCTTCTCCCACCCCTCTCCCTAGACAACAAGCAATCCAATATAGGCTAAACATGTAGAATTCTTTTATGACATTCCCTCATTTATCATTCTACACAAGAAAAATCAGAACAAAAAGGGAAAAAATGAGAAAGAAAACAAAAAAAAAAAGCAAACAACAACAAAAAGTGAAAATACTATGTTGTGATCCACATTCATTCCTCATAGTGTTTTCTCTGGGTGTCAATAGCTCTCTCCATCACAAGATCATTGGAACTTACCTGAATCACCTCATTGCTGAAAAGAGCCATGTCCATCAGAATTGATCATGACATTATCTTCTTGTTGCTCTGGACAACATTCTCTTCATTCTGCTCAATTAACTTAGCTTCAATTCATGTAAGTCCATGTCTTTCTGAAATCATCCTGTTGATTGTTTCTTATAGAAAAATGGTATTATATACACACAGATATATATATGCTTTCTTGAAATGAAAAATTATTATTATATATTTTGAATCCTCCCTCATGTTTTGTTAAGCACATAACAATATTTATTTTAGTTTTTTTTTCCTTTTCTTACTTTTTAAATTCTGTTTTCTGTTTAGTTTGTATTTAATTCATTAAATATATAATTTTTAAAGGGTAAAGGAACTTCCACTAAATTACATGTAAATCTAGGTATTTCAACAGCAAAAAATAATAATAATAATAATAAAACTTGCTCTGTGTACTGAAGGTTAATAAATGGGAAGAAAACAATTGGCTGGAAAAAATAGAAAAGAACAAATTAAAAATTCTCAAACACCAAGTCGGAAATCCTGAAAATCAAAGGAGAGACTAAAATCAAATGAAAGATTACTAATTCTGTATTTCCATCCATCCTATTTTGTCCCCTGCATATATTTTTCTTCTCTCTTTCAATCCTGTTTTTAGTAGTGTGTTTTTTAACCCATCCTACCCACTACCTTATCTTCTATCACTCCTTTCCCCTTCTCTTAGTATATATTTTTGAACTCACTCTACCCCCCTACCTTATCTTCTATTAAACCTTCTTCTTTTAGCCTTTTCCCCTAGTGTTCCTGCCCTCCTTTCTATCCTGTCTTCCATTTTCTTTTCCTCTTTCTTCTCCTACTTCTTTATAG
This sequence comes from Sminthopsis crassicaudata, assembly GCF_048593235.1. Classification (NCBI taxonomy): domain Eukaryota; kingdom Metazoa; phylum Chordata; class Mammalia; order Dasyuromorphia; family Dasyuridae; genus Sminthopsis; species Sminthopsis crassicaudata. The sequence goes on from NC_133617.1 coordinate 91,987,874, forward strand.
GATTAGATAAATTTCTATACACAGTTGTAAGATTAAGTTATTCCCTCTTGGATGTGGGGAAACTGGGACACTAATACATTGCTGGTGGAGTTGCAAAAGAATCCAGCCATTCTGGAGAGCAATCTGGAATTATGCCCAAAAAGTTATCAAACTGTGCATACCCTTTGACCCAGCAGCGCTACTACTGGGCTTATATCCCAAAGAAATACTAAAGAGAGGAAAGAGACATATATGTGCCAAAATGTTTGTGGCAGCTCTTTTTGTTGTAGCTAGAAACTGGAAGATGAATGGATGTCCATCAGTTGGAGAATGGTTGGGTAAATTGTGGTATATGAAGGTTATGGAATATTATTGCTCGGTAAGAAATGACCAGCAGGAGGCATACAGAGAGGCTTGGAGAGACTTAAATCAACTGTTGCTGAGTGAAATGAGCAGAACCAGAAGATCACTATACACTTCAACAACAATACTGTATGAGGATGTATTCTGATGGAAGTGGAAATCTTCAACACAAAGAAGATCCAACTCACTTCCATTTTTTTCAATGATGGACAGAAATAACTACACCCAGAGAAGGAACACTGGGAAGAGAATGCAAATTGTTAGCACTACTGTCTATCTACCCAGGTTACTTATACCTTCGGAAGCTAATAATTAATGTGCAACAAGAAAATGGTATTTACACACATATATTGTATGTAGGTTAAATTGTAACACATGTAAAATGTATGGGATTGCCTGTCATCGGGGGGAGGGAATAGAAGGAGGGGGGATAATTTGGAAAAATGAATACAAGGGATAATATTATAAAAATATATATATAATAAAAAATTAAAAAAAAAAGTTATTCCCTCTTAGGGGAAAACTGATGAGATCAAGTCTCATGCCCCTCCCTTCTTTCTCTTGATTGTAATAGGTCTTTTGTATCTCCTCATGTGAATTAATTCTACCATTATACATTCTTTTTCCTCTTTTCCAAATACAGACCTTTTTCTACTCCTTAATGTCTTTTAATTTAATGTCATCACATCAGAATCCATTCCTCAGTCTGTCTATCCCAGTGACAGATACAATTCCCAAAGTTGCATATATGTTTTCTTATCTAAAGATATAAACAGTTAACCTTTAAATCACACACACACACACACACACACACACACACACACACACACACACACACATATATATATATATATATATATTTCTCTCTTTACCTTTCTATGCTTTTCTACAGTCCTGTGTTTATAGATTAAATATTCTGTTTAAATCTGTTTTGTTTTGTTTTTGATAGAAATGTTTGAAAGTCTCTTACTTCATTGAAGCTCCATGTTTTCCCCTGAAAGATGATGCTGAGTCTCACCAACCAGTTAATTCTTAGTTGTAACCTTAGATCCTTTGCTTCTGGAATACAGTATTACTGGTCTTTCTATCCTTTATTGTAGAAGCTGCCAGATCCCAGATAATCCTGACTATTGCTCCTTGTTATTTGAATTATTTTTGTCTGTGCTGAGCCATGACTGAGGGACTTAGATGCTGATTTGCTGTGACTAAGACCTTCTCACTGTCTTTCCCAGAGTCTGTCTGAACTGCCTGAACACCCTTTTCCACCCCAATGAGACTAATCTTTCTTGAAGTTTTTCCAGTCCATCTTCAGCTGGAGAGGGGTTTCATTTCCTCAGACTCTGTTCGGAATCTGGCTTTCATGTGTTGTTGGGTTTTTTTTGTTTGTTTGTTTGTTTGTTTGTTTTTTTTTTGTTGTTGTTTTTTGAGGGAAACTGGGACAGATGGAGCAGCTTCCTATTCTGCCATTTTAGTCTCTAGCTCCAGAATTCTGGGTGGCAATTCTTAATCAAAAGTGCCTAATGGGGTTTGTTCAAGTATGCCATAAGTAATCTAATTCATTTTCAGTCTTTGCTCACTATTGATCCCTTTGTCTTCTGGCACATTCTCTTATCCTTGCATTCCTGCCATTATACTTTCCTGATTCTCTTCCTGTCTTCTCAGTCTCCTTTTCTGCTGCTTTATTCAGATCATGCCTACTAATGGTAGGTGTCCTCCAAGACTTTCCCCTGAACCCTCTTTTCTTTTAGTTCTATGCTATCTTACCTGGTGCTCTCACCAAAGTCCATGAGTTAAATCATCATCTCTATGAGGATAATTCTGAAACACACACACACACACACACACACACACACACACACAGATAGAGACACAGAAAAGAGAGAAAGAGAGAATGAGAGAGACACTGAGAGATAGAGACAAACAGAGACAGAGGGAGAGACAGAGACAGAGAGAGATTGAGAGATTTGTCTTACTATCTTTACTGAGCTAGTCAGACATCTTCAAATGCCTTCTGGATAGCTCCAAATAGACATCCTGTAAGTATTTCAAACTCACCATGTAAAAACAAAACTCACTTTTTCCTTCCAAATGCTCCTTTTCTCTAAATTACCTCTGACTAAGTTTGTCTGGGTTACCACCATACTCTGTTACCCAATCTGTACATCCTCACATTTACCTATCCAATCTCTTGCTAAATCTTTTTTGTTTTTCCCTTAGCAATTTCTCTCAACATATGCCTCCTCTGCATTCATTCAGGCACAACTATATGTCCATCCCTCATGATCTTTTACCTTGGCTATTCAAAAAGTTTTCTAACTAAGTTTTGGAGCATTTAAAGGGCACAGTGGATTGAGCACAGAGCCTGGAGTTAGGACAGGACAGTTGTTCAATTGCTTCAACAGAGTCATGTTGGATTTCTTGGGACCCCATTTGCTTTGTTGTTGTTTGTTTGTTTGTTTATTTTTCATTTTAGCAGAAATATTGGAGTGGTTTGAAGAGAAGACTGAAAAAAAAATAGGATTAAGTGAACTGCACAGCTCACAAGGTTAGTGAGAGGCCAGATGTGAATGTGTGTCTTCCTGACGCCAGTCTCATAACACTGTCCACAGTGCTACCTGCTGTGAGGCACTGAGCAAGTCACTTAATCTCTGCTTGCCTCAGTTTTTTAAATCTATATAGTGAGGATAACTGTAGCACTTACCCTGCCCCCCCATCCTTTTGTTGTTGTGGAGATCAAAAGACAATATTTTAAAATTATTTAACAGTGTCTGGCACAAAACAAATACTGCAGAAATATTACTTATTATTTCCTCTAGATAACATATTTAGTCTATTTTTCTCTAATCTATCAAAAAAATTTTTCCCAAAACTGTACAAACGGCACATTAATTATTGCTCACTTAATACTAGTGGTTCCTATTACTTCTAGCACCAAATATAAATTAATTTTTTGATATTTAAAATTCTTTATAATCTTGTTCCTTCCTATATTGGTAGCCTTTTTATTTCTTACTTTAGTCAATATTAAAGCAAGATATAGCTATAATAACTTGCTTGCAATTATTCATTTGTAGTACACTACAAATCTTTCTACTATCTCTGTGCTTTTTCATATGCTATTAGTCCTTCCTGAAATGTTAGCTTGTTCTCTTTCTCCCTCCCTCCCTCTTCTTCTTCTTCTTCTTCTTCTTCTTCTTCTTCTTCTTCTTCTTCTTCTTCTTCTTCTTCTTCTTCTTCTTCTTCTTCTTCTTCTTCTTCTTCTTCTTCTTCTTCTTCTTCTTCTTCTTCTTCTTCTTCTTCTTCTTCTTCTTCTTCTTCTTCTTCTTCTTCTTCTTCTTCTTCTTCTTCTTCTTCTTCTCCTCTTCTTCTTCTTCTCCTCTTCTTCTTCTTCTTCTTCTTCTTCTTCTTCTTCTTCTTCTTCTTCTTCTTCTTCTTCTTCTTCTTCTTCTTCTTCTTCTTCTTCTTCTTCTTCTTCTTCTTCTTCTTCTTCTCCTTCTCCTCCTTCTCCTTCTCCATCTCCTTCTCCTCCTCCTCTCCTCCTCCTCCCTCTTCTCTCTATATATCTGTCTCTGTCTATCTGTTTATCTCTGTCTCTCTCTGTATCTCTCTTTCTCCCTCTGTGTTAGGATTACAAGGTTACTCAGGTTGTCTCTGTCTGTTTTTCTCTGTCTGCCTCTCTTTGTCTCTTTCACTGTCTCTGTCTCTGTCTCTATGTCTCTGTCTTTTCATTTCTGTCTCTGTGTCTCTGTCTCTCTCTCTTTGTGTCCACATGTGTGTATATGTGTACATATATGTATATATATATATGTATATATATATATTTATGTGTATATATATATGTATATATATAAATATATGCCATTAATTTGTACATAGTTATACTATAATGGTCACTGATCTCTATACAAGAATTCCTAGAAGCTGAATATTGACTTTATTTTTAAATTAAATATTATCTATTTTTATTTATTTTGCTAAATATCACCAATTACTTTATAATCTGGTTCAGGATACACTCAGGAGTATTGGGATTCACATGTTTAATACCTTTGTTATATCTTATTACAGTCTGAACTCCTTCAGGACAGAAGCCATATGCTCATGTTTTTACCTATTATTGTAATCCAAGTGCTTACCTCAGTCCCTAGCAAATTAAAAAAATGCTTAATAAATTATTGTTTATTAATTCAATGATTGATAATCTGGCTTAATGGGGAGTTCATGGGTCCAGATCCTGGCTGCCCTTGGCTTTCCACGTCATTTCCTTAGAATACCCTAAAAAAAGGCTATTCAAACTAATATGAAAGGCCACAGTTTCTTGAGCTCAGTAGTTTGTTCACAATTTTCTATGAGAAGATATCTTCAATAATGTACCAGGAGAAGAGAAATGAGCTCCATTGTTTTTTTCAAATCATTGCAAAAAACAGTGCTATCTCTGACCTGGCAGATTTTTCAACTTGTGTACTTTGTATTTATTAACACCAAAAATCTGTTCTTTGAAGAAAAGAAAGACAAGATAATTTATTAGTGTTCCATTGTCAGAAACAAACCAAAATCAGAATTAGTACTGAAACAACTGATATATCAAGTTTTTAGGAGGCAAATATCCGGAAGCATCCAGGGAGTTTCTGCCTCATTTTGCCATCTTGGCACTGAAAGTGATTTTTTGTGTCTCTATTAACATTTAGACATTTCTGTTTTTTTTTTTTTTTTTTTGCAATTGTCATTTTCTTGAATATCATTATGCTCCTTTTACCAAGATGTTGACATCCTTCTCATAATTTTCTTGAGACAATATCATTTCTTTTCCTGTTTTTCATCTACATTTAATTTTAAAAATATTTCTTGAGCTTTTTCAGTTATTCTTTTTTAGCTTGTTTCCAATTCATATTTTTCTTCAAAGTCTTACATTTTGTTGCTTCGATTGTGTTATCTTCCAAGTTTGTGTCCTGACCTTCCATTTTCTCAATTGTAATTCTATATTGTGAAGTTCTTGTGGTTTTCTCATTTTTCCAGGCTATTTCTTGACTTTTTAGCTTTATATTAAAGTTTGACTCTACTCACAGAATTGAGGGAAGTCTTATCCCAAGCTTTGGGTTTTTTGTGGTAATGTTTTCAGAGCTAGTTCTGGGCTTTTAAAGTTTAAAGTTCTTCAGAGATGGTATGATAATCAAACATATTGTCACTTCTTATTCCTTAAGCATCCAACAACACTTCTCTACATTACAAAACTATGAACAGGATCCCTGCTCCTCTGTGATTCTAAGCATTCTCCTTTTGATCTTATAAATGAAAGTCAGGTCCTCTCTATTACAGTTGCAAGATAAAGTGCTACTTTCTTTCCTCAACAGGAGGCAACCCCACTCCCCACTCTTTCTACAGTGATCAAGTTTGGTGTACTTTGGAACTCATAATTGAAGTAAAAATGACCAGGTTCCTACTCCCTCTGTAGCTGCACTTTGTCTTAGTGATCCTTTTTAGCGGGGAGGATAGAGGGACTATAGCACAGAACTTTGGGCAGTACAACAGGATCCAGAAAGCAGTCCAGAAAAGAGTTTGCTATAATTCCTTTCTGACCATTTGCCCAACTCCTCTATCATTTGTGTGCTAAGAGCTTAGGAAGTTGCTGCCCTGTTTATTTAGTTGTCCAATAGTTGCAATATATGTTGTGCTTCTAGGGCACACCAAACACCAAAATGAGACAGAACTTTTATACCAACCTCCTAAATTGTCCTAGACTGGAAAATTGTTTCACACACACACACACACACACACACACACACACACACACTCCACAATTTGTTATTATAAAGTAATTTAGAGGTGCATTCAGGAAAGTAAAAGTGAAATCTTGTTACTTTGCCATCTTGGCTGTGTCTACAAACCCTAATCCCTTTTTAAGCTAACATCTAGGTAGATGTATTTTGAAGTATAGAACACTGGTCAGAGAAAGAAAATAATAATTAAATTGTCTTGGATTGATTGCTTGTGCTAAGAAAAGATAGCACTTGACTCCCTAAGTATTACCTAAGGGGTATTACCTAAGGCACTGCAGGCTATCAACAATGTTTAATTTTTATTGTTCAAGCAACCTGGATTTGAGTTTTCACTTCGCTTTACATTAAGATGTAAATCATCTCATCTCTCAGGACTTCAGTATCCTCTTCTATAAAATGAAGATAACCCCTAAATTTCCTCCCAGCTCTCATTATCAATCAATCTATAAATCACCAGTCTCACACTTGAGATCAGACCCTACCCTAGAGGTGTTATAATTGCTTGACTTTACCTTTTGACAGTTTCCATGTTCCAAAGTGCCCAAGTGCCTACTGGTCTGCACCTCTTCATTACCGGGCAATTAAACCAAGTTCCAAATATCACACATGGAAGCAATTCAGAACTGCAGGTGTAGTGAAAATCTCATTTCTGAACTTGGTTTCTAGAAAGGTAGCTTTAAAATGATAGGGAAATGGACTAGATTTTCAGCGAGAGAGGATAGGGAAATGGACTAGATTTTCAGCGAGAGAGGAAATAGAATCTAGTCTGGCTCCGTTCTTTCTGCCAATGTAGTCCTGACTTGTCCAACTTCAGGTCTCACTTTCCTCTGTTGCAAAGTAAGGAATTATTTTGTATGGTTTCTATGGATCTATAAAAATCTAAATTCTAGTATATTAATCTATGTGTCATGAAAGAAAGATGAAGTGAGAGAGAAAGGAGAGAAAAAGGAAGGAAGATAACTAGAATAATAGATAGATGATAGACAAATATATAAATTTTGCACAAGGCTCATTTTGTAGTAATAATATTAAAAAATAATTCTAGGCACTAGATTTTGGTCTCTGTCTCACACCCTTAAATTATAATTCATCAGTTCAGTGTTATTCCACTTTTTTACTCTTGATTTATTCCCTAAAGCCCTTCTCCTACTCCTTTTTTTACTGCAATCTTTCTCAACTCTTGATCATTTCCAATATCTCTCTTCTGTACTCATACTCCCAAACTGCAAAACATTGCTAGAAAAAGCCAGATCCCATTTGGTTGTGTTCGCCATAAATTCATATCAAATAATTACAAGAGGGATGTCAATGCTTCCTAGACTGACTTTCTGTCCCTCTTACATCAAAGGCTTTCATTAACCTCTTCAGTGTCAGTTATGTGACACAGGGAATAGAATACAGTGTCTGAAGTCAGGAAACATTAAATTCAAATTCAGCCAGAGACAGCTGCTAGGTGGGTAATTAAACTTGTGTGCCTCAGTTTCCTTAACTGTAAATTTGAAATAATAATGGTGCCTTCCTCCCAAATTTGGAAGAATAAGTGACATATTTGTTTTACATTACTTAGCACAATAATCAGTGTTTAAAATGTACTTCTTTCCTTCCTTACATCAAACCTCCTATGACAATTTTTTAGCAGATGTCCTAAATTCTTATTATATTGAGAAAATAAAAGCTATTTCCATGTATTATCTCATTTCCTAAGATTCCATATAAGGTTTAGCCTTTCTTTCATTTTTTTTTATTCCTATTGCTATGAAATAGGTCACCTGATCCTTGACAAAGGCATCCCCTCCATTCAATTCCATGTTTCACATCTAGTAATCTCTCCTCTATAGGAGACTGTCATATTTATTATTCTTATTTATCATTTTCTTACTTACTAGCTCTTTAGTCAGTGCCTAAAAGTATACTCAGGTCTACTTCACATTTTAAAAAGCTTATTTGGCCCTTCTATTCTTTAAACACTTTTCCTACAGATTCCTTTCATTTTACTACCAAAGCTCCAGAAAGAATCTTCCTCATCCACTCTAATTTCTGACTACCCCTTGCAACATAACAACTAAACTCATAACTCATTTTGCCAAGATTAGATGCAAATTCTTTTTTAAATTAAATTAAATTTATTTTATTTTTACAAAAAAAAATATGCATAGGTAATTTTCCAGCATTGACAATTACAAAAGCTTTTATTTCAAATTTTCCCCTCCTTCCCCCCACCACTTTCCCCAGATGGTAGGTTAACCAATACATGTTAAATATGTGAAAAGTATAAGTTAAATACAATATATGTATTCATGTCCAAACAGTTATTTTGCTATACAGAAAGAATTGGACTTTGAAACAGTGTACAATTAGTCTAAGAAGGAAGTCAAAAATGTAGGCAGACAAAAATATAGGGATTGGGAATTCTATGTAGTGGTTCATAGTCAACTCCCACAGTTCTTTCTCTGGGTGTAGCTGGTTCAGTTCACTACTGCTCTATTAGAACTGATTTGGCTCATCTCATTGCTGGAGAGGGCCTTGTCCATCAAAATTGATCATCATATAGTATTGTTGTTGAAATATATAATGATCTCCTGGTCCTGCTCATTTCACTCATCAGCAGTTCATGTAATAGACACAAACTCTTAATTGTTAAATTAAATTATCTTTTCTTAGTCCTCATTCTATCTGATCTCTAAGCACCATGTGATATTTATACTCTTTTCTCCTTTAGGTAGATGTCATGAAACCCTTTTTTTTTTCTTAGTTTCCTTGCTATTAATTTTTGCCTGTTCTCTCTCCTCTGGTAAATCTTTCACAGTCACCATTTTATATGCACATCATAAAGTCATAGGATTTTGGAGTTGGGAGGGACCTCAGAGGCAATTTAATGTAAATTTTAGGTAAAAAGAAATACCTGCTATGATATAATTGAGAAGTCTTTAATTAATATATGATTGAAGATATCCAATGAGGAAGAGAGTACCATCATCCGAAGTGTTTGTTTTTGTTTGTTTGTATTACTTTCAGTTTTCTGGCATTAATCCTAAATTTGATTTTCCAACTTCCACAGGTTTGTTGTGAAGATCAAAGTAGATCATTTTAAAGCACTTAGAAAAGTGCCTGCTACATAACAAGCATTACATAAATATTGTTGCTGCTATTATGGTGGTTGTTGTATGGGGTCAAATAAAACACAACAAATTCTTCTATATTATACTCTTCCAAGCATTATAAGATAGATTCTTTTTGGGTCTTCTCCAAATTCAACACCCTTGATTTCTTTCATGCTATAATAAACACTCAAAGATTTTGCTACCCTGATGTTCTTTAGGAGAAACATCAAATATGCCAAAGTGATTCAATACATCCTAGGAATCACCAGTTGTTTAAATCTTTGTCTTGCCACTAGACTTTGATGACTCTGGAAGAAATGAGACTGATAACTTTGTGCAACTCAATCTCACTTGATTCTAATTCATAAATGAATTAATAAATTACTTTCATGATGTCACTGGTTCTCTTCAGAAAGAAAGGATAAACAACAAACAAATAATAAAGTCATTACCTGTCTTGCTCTTATTCCTGGCATCTACATTTCACTTTTTGTAGCTCAAGATATTGTTCACTATTTTGACTTTCATATTACTCTGCTAACTTGTGTTCTCCTAAAATCTTTAGATTATTTTTTTTTTCAGACAAACTGTTGTTCAACCATTCCCCTCCTTAATATTTCTAGTTTATATTTTTTGGGTCATCATTTTGAAAAGAAATTGATCCATGGGGAGAATTCTGGGAAGATGGTAGAATAGGTTAGTAAATTTTGAGCTCGGACTTCTGGTCAAGATGGAGGACAGGGCTCACACATCTATCTAAACTCTGTCTTGCTCTCAGAATATTTTTTTTTTTATGATAAGGCCTCGGAATTAGTACTTGACTGAAAAAAAACCCCACAAATAATTACCAACAGAAGATATCCTTGAAATTCTCCAGAAAAGGTCTATTTTTTCTCACAGGTGGGGACAGTTAGATCAGGTGCAGACTTCAGGCAGGCAGGGAGAGTGCAGCAGGAAGTTAGAGTACAGAAGGCAGCTCATACTGAGCAGACCTGAGGGGAGTGGGGTGTGATTTTAGCCGTTTCTATGGGGAGAACTTTACCACAGTGTGGCTACTTTCCTTTATAGCAGAGAAGCTATAAACACAGGGGGTAAAGACTATAACCCTGAAAAGCTAAGGCCTCTCAGGACCTGGCCATAGCCAACTGGAGTGTCTTAGCAGGCTCTCAGAACCTCAGTTCAGACAGCGCAACCATTGCTGTCCTGCTAGTGCCTCACTGCTGCCCCTGCAGTCTGTAGAGAAAGCTTGGTAATACCATACAGCATCCCCCCTCCCCCCGCCAAAAATATATATAGAGAATTGACTCTAATTTTTAAGAAATTAAGCCATTCTCCAATTAATAAATGGTCAAAGGATATGAACAGACAATTTTCAGATGATGAAATTAAAACTATTTCTATTCATATGAAAGAGTGTTCCGAATCACTATTGATCAGAGAAATGCAAATTAAGACAACTCTGACAATGCACCTTTCAGATTGGCTAACATGACAGGAAAAAATAATGATGAATGTTGGAGGGGATGCGGGAAAACTGGGACATTTGATGCATTGGTGGAGTTGTGAACAAATCTAGGGATTCTGGAGAGCAATCTGGATCTATGCTCAAAAAGTTATCAAACTGTACATACCCTTTGATCCAGCAGTGTTACTACTAGGCTTACATCCCAAAGAGATACTAAAGAAAAAAAAGGGACCTGTATGTGATAAAATATTTTTGGCAGCCCTTTTTCTAGTGGCTAGAAACTGGAAGATGAATGGATGCCCATCTATTGAAGAATGGTTGAGTAAATTGTGGTATATGAAGGCTATGGAATATTATTGTTCTGTAAGAGATGACCAGCAGGATGAAAACTGAGAAGCTTGGAGAGACTTACATGAACTGATGTAGAGTAAAATGAGCAAAACCAGGAGATCACTATACACTTCAACAACAATACTGTATGAGGATGTATTCTGATAGAAGTGGATATCTTTGACAAAGAGAAGATCTAATTCAGTTCTAGTTGATCAGTGATGGACAGAATCAGCTACACCCAGAGAAGGAACACTGGGAAATGAATGCATACTACTTGCATTTTTGTTTTTCTTGCCAGGTTATTTTTACCTTCTGAATTCAATTCTTCTTTTGCAACAAGAGAACTGTACAGTTCTGGACACATATGTTGTAACTAGGATATATTATAACATATTTAACATGTATAAGACTGCCTGCCATCTAGGGGAGAGGGTGGAGGGAGGGAAGGGAATAGTAATAGAAGTGAGTGCAAGTAATAATTACCCATGCATATGTTCTGTCAACAAAATGTTATAATAAAAAAAAAGTTTAAAAGTTTTTGAGCTCTTCAGATTTCCCCCATAAATAGAAAATTTTGCAACTCAAGGTGAAGATTGATTGGTGAAAAATCAGAAAGACTTGGGGTAGAACAGGGGTCCTCCAGATACAAGCTGAAAAAAAATCTGAAGAAAGACCTGGGGGCAAGATTAACCTGGGTAAAATGCACATACCTCCAGGCTAGCTCTATAGAACTACCAAAGGGGGAATGAAAGGGAGAAAAAAACCAAAAAAAACAAAAAACAAAAAAAAAAAGGTTGTGCAGCAGAGACCAAAATAATAATTTACCAGTAAGTAAAAAAAAAATATAGATAGACATTCATGAATATAATTTCTTCTATTAATATATAGATGTAGATATAGATTTAGTTATAGATATAATTATAGATACAGATATACTTTCTTGAACTAGTATTTGTTATATATTTGAGTACTCCCTGATGTTCTGCTGTGCATGTAATAAGGTCCTCTTTTCTTTTGTTGAATTTTGTTTTGTATTCCTTTTCTGATTTTTCTTTTTTCTTATTCTGTTTATCTAAATAAAACAAAATTTAAAAAGATTTGTTGTTAAACTTTTCCCCCTCAAAAAAGTTGATCATCTTGTATTTTGTATTATTTATCAATATAAAGGTAGCTTCCCTCTATCAAGAACTATTTGAGTTTACACTGGAACTAAGAGATGAGATGACAGGTTAAAGAGCCAACCAACCCAACTGTCTCTCAGGGTGTTTGTTCTCATAGTAGATAAACCAGTAGGTAGGACTCCTAGTACCAGTTATCAGATTAGCACTCCTTAACACATTTACAGACATACTTTTTGTTACTTTTCTTTATAAATCATTTTTATTTTACCAATACATGCAAAGATAGTTTTCAACATTCACCTTTGCAAAAGCTTGTTCCAATGTATTCTCTCACTTCCATAGGCAACAAGCAATCCAATATAGGTTAAACATATTCAGTTCTTCTAAACATATCTCCATATTTATCATGCTGTGCAAAAAAAAAATCAAATCAAAAGGTGAAAAAACACAATAAAAGTGAAAATATTATGTTATGATTCATATTCAATCTCCATAGTTCTCTCTCTGGATGCATATGGCTCTTTCCATCACAAGTCTGTTTGGAATTGCCTTGAATGACTTTTTTCTTGATAAGAGTCAATTCCATCACAGATGATCATCATATAACCTTGCTGTTGCTGTGTACAGTGTTCTCTTGGCTCTGCTTCCTTCACTTAGAATCAGTTCATGTAAATACTTTCAGGTGTTTTTTTTTTTTTCCTGAAATCAGCTTACTCACAATTTCTTAAAGAACAATAATATGCCATTACCTTCATTTACCATAACTTATTCAGCCATTACCCAACTGAAGGGTATCTACTAAAATTCCACTTTCTTGCTACTACAAAAAGGGTTGCTACAAACATTTTTGCACATGTGGCAGACTTTTTATTTCAAGGATTTCAATTATAAAAATCAGCATATCTTTTTATGAATTACCAGAATCCACATAGTTGACATTTTCCTTTGAAATTTTTATTGCATTTCCAACTATGTGATACTAGAGATTACACACACATAAGGATAGCAGTTACAGTGAAGAGAATATTTGGTGCAAGGAGGACCAGTCTTATCTTCTGCTGTTCCTTCCCTTGAAGAAAGAAGAAAAGGAGTAAGTTGGGAGAGGAAGTTTCTTTTCCTGCTGTACAGGTTTCCCATCTATTTCATGCAGCACTGTTTCTTGCTTACTCCCCAGTCTTCAGAGAGTAGAGGGATAATGAAAGAGGACTTCCCATCTGACCATATACCTTTCATTTCAGTCCTTTATTTTTTATTTATTTTTTCCTCTGGATCAATCTCTAGCCTCCATTGAGAGGAGAAGTGGTGCCATCAATTCAATGATGAACCTTTACTTATGCAGTCATACTCTACACATACCAGTCGTTCTGAATCCTGATATCTTCAGAATTGCATTACCTATCCTTCACTAACCAAATCTTAATTCCATCATCCTCAAACTTAAAGTTTTCTGTTACTCCTATTTCACTCCTACTTTATATGATGAAAAGTCATTAATTTTTTAAAGGCTAATTTGTTTTTCTGTTCAACTGGTCCTCTTTCACAGTATCTCCTCCAGCAGATTTCTCTCTCTGCCACCCACATTTTATTAGTTATTTTCAATACTGTCTATTAAATCCTTCCCATGAACCTGTGCACATGTACCTCTTATCATCAAAAAAAAAAATAATCCTTCAATTCCTACAATTATTCTATCTACATTATCATGTGATATATATCACTAATGGACAATAGACACAGGCAGACAACGTGTGATTTATCAACCAGGAGAAGTAGTAGCATCAGGCTTATTGTTATGTGCCCCTAATAAGCAACCTGGTGATAGTCGCCTAGATTCTGACTCCAATGAACAAAATCCAGTAATATATTGGACAGCAGCTGTGACAGCTGACCGACCTATGCTTACTATTTATATAAACGGAATACCATTTGAAGGATTGGTAGACACAGGTGCAGATTGTACAGTTATTAGAGGTGCCAGTTGGCCCAGTCACTGGCCAAAGATTAAAGCAGACACCTACATGTCTGGGGTAGGAGGATCAATAGCAGCATAAGTTAGTGTTAGGCCTTTGAGATGGATATTTGAAGGAGAAACAGGAGCTTTTACTCCTTTTGTGGTTGAAATAATCTCCATCAATCTGTGGAGAAGAGACATTTTACAGCAGATAGGATTACAAATAAGCACTTCGGCTTTTTAGGCAGGGCTGCTGTTGAAGGCCTACCTGCACTTTCACCGGTTCCTATTCAGTGGAAGACTGATTCACCAGTGTGGGTAGAACAGTGGCCCTTAAGAAGTGATAAAATTCAGGCCTTATTAGACATAGTGCAAGAACAACTTGACCAAGGACACTTGTGGCCTTCTCTAAGTCCTTGGAATTCCCCAGTATTTGTGGTGAAAAAGAAATCTGGAAAATGGAGGATGATAACTGATCTAAGAAGAGTAAATGAACAGATGGAAACTATGGGAACTCTTCAGCCTGGACTTCCATCTCCTACTCAGTTGCCAAGAGAATGGCCTCTATGGGTTATAGACATTAAGGATTGTTTCTATTCTATCCCTCCAGATAAGGAGGATATGAAAAGATTTGCTTTTTCAGTGCCTAGTGTTAATTTGGCCGAGCCTTATAAAAGATATGATTGGACAGTTTTGCCACAGGGAATGAAAAACAGCCCTACTATGTGCCAAATGTAGCAAGCTGTTGTCTCCAGAAGCTGCCAGATCGCTCTCTGGGAAGAGATCTGCTGTGTCTACTCAAATCTCTCAGACAGATTCTTCTTCCTGTAGGGAACCGTTATCTCCAGGCAGTTACCGTTAACTCTTGTCCAGAGAAGTGACTTCCCTTCCTGCAGAGAGCCCCGTCAGGCCTGATGTAATGCAGAGACTTCTTCTATCTCTGGAGTGGTGTCCTCTTTTATCCTCCCAGAGAATGGGCATGGGATAATGCAAGGGCTTCTGGGAAGAACCACTTCAACCAATGAGCTTGCTCCTTTTAGGATTCCTAAGGTGTAAACTCCCTTTACAGGTCTGAGCCAGAGAACTGTCAAGTCAACCTGAGTTCTCACCTTGTAATTGTCCAGACAACCTGAGTTCTCACCTAGTAATCCTAATACTCTTGTATCCTTTGTGACTAACCATCATGTAAAGGTCATCTACAAAGCTGCCTCTATTTTTTCTATTCTTTTATTTCCCCCTTAACCCCTAACAATGACTTGTAACTTCAACAGCCTATTAAATCTTCTTTCTCCAAGTTAGTAAAGACATCTGTAATTTCCAAATCAAATTGATTTTTTCTCAATCCTTATTCTCCTTGAACTCTCTGTAGTTATTGACACAGGGCAGTTTTCTTTTGCTTGATCCTTGCTGCTCCCTAGATTTTCAGGGAACTACTTTCTCTTGCTTCTACTTCTACTTATATAACCATTTTTCCCCAAACTCCTTCACTGGATCTTCCAAGTTATTTCTTCTAATTGCAGATATCTCAGAGTTCTGTTGTGGAGCCTTTTGTCCCTTTATAATATTTCATCTTGTGATCTCAGCTCCCATGGACGACTTATAATCTCATCCAATTCACCCTATTTAGGAAATTCCAGTGGTTCCTTAGGACTTTTAAGATCAGTTACAAAATTCCCTTTTTTACCTTCCAAACCCTGCATAATCTAGCTTCTCTTTACATTTTTAATTTTTTTAATACCCTACTTCTTAATAGGTACTCTTCAATCCAATAGCAATGGATTCTTTTCTTTGACTGTTCCTCGTGTCAACAAAGTTCTTAGCCCAAACTCTCACTCTATTTACTTCCTTAGGGTCCTTTAAGACCCATAAAATCTCATCTTGTATAATTTTTTTCAATGTGTAAATTATAATGCTTTCTTTCTCTTAATTATTTCCTATTTATCCTGTGTATATCATTTTGGTACCTATTGGTTTGTTTTTTATAGTCTCCATTATATGCCCTTGAGGGAAAAAAATCTCTTTTGCCCTTTTTTGTATCCATATGTGTGTGTGTGTATGTACATATGTATGGTACTGATATATAATATATATGTATGGTACTGATATATATATATATATGTATGCATACATATATATATCCTTATCTCCAATCTATCTCTATATGTAATCTCCATCTGAATATTTCTATATTAATATATCTTGATATGTATGTGTATGTGTGTATGTATATATGTTTATATATATACACACTTGTGCATTAATGTGGACATATATACATGAATACATACATGCATGTGTATATATAGCCATGTAGGTATCTATAAACATAACAAAAACATAACAAAACTGTGTATATGTATGTGTACACACACACACACACACACATATATATATATATATATATAGCTAAAGAGTTGGGTGGGAAAAGGAAACTAAGTCTATCAGCCCTTGCAGGGATGGAAGAAAATAATTTTTCACCAAAGATGAAGATTGATGTTGAGGAAAAGTGAAAAAAAAAAGAAAAGGATATATGAATGTTATGAAATATTATTGTTCTGTAAGAGATGACCAACAGGATGATTTCAGAAAGGCCTGGAGAGACTTACATGAACTGATGCTGAGTGAAATGAGTAGAACCAGATCATTGTATAATTCAACAACAATACTATGTGATAATCATTTCTGATGGATGTGGCCATTTTCAACAATGAGATGAACCAAATCAGTTCCAATAGAGCAGTAATGAACTGAACCAGCTACACTCAGCAAAAGAACTCTAGAAGATGATTATGAACCACTGCATAGAATTCCCAGTCCCTCTAATTTTGTCCGCCTACATTTTTTATTTCCTTCATAGGCTAATTGTACACTGTTTCAAAGTCCGATTCTTTTTGTACAGCAAAACAGCTGTTTGGACATGTATACATATATTGTATTTAATTTATACTTTAACATATTTAACATGTATGGGTCAATCTGCCATCTGGGGTGGGGAGGAGGGGAAAAATTAGAAAAAAAAAAAGGGTTGGCAATGGTCAATATTGTAAAAGTACCTATTTGTATATCTGGTAAATAAAAACTATTAAAATATATTTTAAAAAAAGAAAGGATAGAAGAGAAAAATGACAATACTTAAATTGCCTAGTGTTCTTTCTTCAGGTAGCTAAATGGTATGCTGGATAGAGAGCTGGGCTTGGAGTAAGGACTATTCCTTTTCCTGAGTTCAAATCTAACCTCAGACACTTATCAAATGTGTCACCTGGGCAAGTCACTTAGCATTTTGCCTCAGTTTTATCTATAAAAAAATGGACAAGGAAAAATGCAAAGCATTATAATATCTAGTCAAAGAAAACCCCAAATGGTATCACAAAGAATTGGACATTATGGAAATACCTAAACAATTGTCTTTTGCAACAGGAGGTTATCAAATAGCACAGGGAGCCTCTCAAAAGAGAAGGGTCTTTCCTAGCATAAGACAGAGTATAAAACCTAGGTCATTCCTTAGAGGGTGCCTTTTTATTTGTGCTTTTTAATTGGGTACCTAATTGGGTCATTTCATAAGTGAAGAATTGCTACAAATAGTGGCTTTATTGCATAATTTTACATTACAGACATGAGCAGAATTTACAGATATGAAGCAAAATATTTGACTTACAAACATTACAAACAAGAGAAACCCAAGAATGTTGAATAAGTACAATTGTCAAGAAAAGGCAAAATAACGAAATTAGTGTTAGTTGTGTATAAGCTGTTCTATACAAAATGAAATTAAGAAGTAAGGTAAAAATAGACAAGGCTTATCAAAGGACAACAGAAATCTAAAGCACTATGTGCAAAAGAAATAATTTCAAGATAGTGTCATCATAATTGTTTAAGAAAGAAAAAATGTTTTTAAAAATATATTTGATACATTTGTAGTCAATCTAAAGGAAATAAAGGAATGTTTTTAAATATGCTAATTTTTTACAAAAATTGCAATTAAAAATTTGCATTGTATCTTTTGTGATACATCCTATGTGCTCCTGAGCTTTTCTCTTATTCATGGCTTCAAAATGCTTTTCTTGATGGCTTCTCTAATTTATTTATTTTTCATTTCAATTTTATTTTTTCAGTCCTGAATTCTTTCCCTTCTTTTCACCATTCCCTTAATGACTGGGAAAGTAACAAAAACAAAACTCTTTACAAATATGTCATATATAATACATACAAAATAGTCATAAAAACATATTATTGCATTATCTATGAAGAGGAAAAAGAGAAGAAGATAAAAGAGGAGGAAGAATTCTTAGTGTTTCAGAATTATCTTCACAATATTGTTGTTATTGTCATTATCATATAAAATGTTCTTGTTTCTACTAAGTGCACTTTGTACTACTCCATAGAATTCTTCATAGTTTTTTTTTTTATTTCCCTGAAACCATCCCTTTATCATTTCTTACAGTAAAATAATATCTCATCATAATTATATATCAAATCGTTTAAGCTATTCCACAACTAATGGACTTTTAAGTCTTCAATCATTTGCTACTGCTAATAATAGCTGCTATAAATATTTTTTGTATAGCTGCTCATTGATTCCTTTGATATTCTTAATTTTTTGTTCCTAAGAATGGTTTCTTTTCTTTTTTTTTTTTTTGTTATATAATGTAAACCCTTGGTAGTTTAATATAGTGCTGATAAGAAAGTTAATCTAGCTATTGTCACATCAAAACGTTTTAGCTATGACCAAGTGATATTTCTTATTTATATATGTAAATTATGTTCCATAAAAATATTCAAATATATCCTGAATGTACCTTTCTTTTCAAACATCCCTGTTTTTTTATACTGTCTGTAATGTTTAAATGGAGTTTCTCATCTATCTCTTCTTGCTCAAATTTAATGGTAATATACAGAAACAATTATTTTTTTCCAAATACAATTGCACATTTTTGAATTGTTGCTATTGCTAATGTTTCCATCACAGCATCGCTTTTCCTAGTATAGATAATGCTGGATTTTGGTAAAGATAGATATGTTACTTAACATTTTGAAGAAAGCTCCATATAGAATTATACAAGCATTAGCAGAACTAAGACAGGCAGGATATCTAATTTTTCTAGACATGTAAACTCCTTCATTAAATGAAATATAAAGATATGTGTGTATGTAATTTTTTTAAAAGTTTACCAAGTTCTTTGCTCATAGTTATCTTTATGCTATGAATCCCTTTCATTTTTTCAAGAAAAAATAATGGAGTTAAAAGAAGGAGAGTCATTGACTCATTAATATATCTTGACAAATTTCCCTGAACTCTAAGTCTAATGTTCTTTTCCCTAAAATAAAAACTCTGCACTGAAATGGAAATGTTCTACTTAAACACATAACTTATTGTTCTCAAGAACAGAAGTATCAAGATAAGAAAATTTTATGAAAATATTGCTAGTCCCTGTTATAGGAAGGAATTATAACTTTCCAGCTAAGTAGCACAATAGATATAGTATTAGAATAAAGTCCTGAGTTTGAACACAGGTTCAAAACCCAGATTTTGAAAGTTGTTTGATTCTGGGCAAGAAATCAGTTAACTTTTCTGAACCACAATTTCTTCACCTATAAATCATAAATAATAAAAGAACCTACCTCCCAGGGTGATTGTGAGGATAAAATGAAATATTTGCAAAGCACTAAAACTCCTAAAGCACTATTAAAATTTTAGCAATTATTAACTATTATATTTAAGCATTATGCCTTCATATATTAAAAAGAAGAAACTGAGTATGATTATCCATTATTTGATATACCTTTGTAGCTGAACTTGATCATTGTTCTCAAATTAGATTTGTGAGAATGAGTATTAGATAGGATGGGATTTTACATTATACCTCTTTCGGTCTCTTAAACAGTTGTTTTTTGGTTAATCAATTATTTTTTACTAGGGAAAATAGAATCCGGTGTTATTGAAGAATATATTTAGAATTAATTTATAAATCTGGGGTTCTTAACCAGGAGTTACAAAAGAGTCATGTATAGAATTCATGAAGTCCATGAATTTAAATAGGAAAACTATTTATTACTGTACTTTACTATGATTTATTTTTTTAATTCTCTGAATTTTACTCTATTCATTCAAAAATATTATTTTGAAATAGATGTACAGACCTCTGCAGAAAAGACCAGAAAGGTACATGATGTGATAAGGCAAATAAGATCCCTTGTACTATTGTTATTGATGATATTCCTCCTCCTTCTATTAAAAATAATTATAAACCAATTATAATTCTATACATTAACTAATAAGGTTAATAATACTTATACTTTTGAAAATATAATCATTAATGTAGATAGATTGCAAAATGCATAGCACACTGGGCCTGAAATTAGTAAAACATGAGTTCAAGTTATGGGTCTCAGATATTTATTAATTGTATTATCCGGGCAAATTAGTTAGATCTCTGCCTCAATTTAAGTATAAAATATGTATTATTAATAATAGCACCGAGTTCATGGAATTATTGGGAAAATCAAATGAAATATTTGTAAATATTAATTCAAAATACATGATTCATTGTTATCAATGACAATAGCAAATGACATATATAACTATCACTAACATTGTAAAAATGTTTTCCATCTCAGTCAGGTTCTGACTGCTCAACTAAATATAGAAACTTTTAGTCATGAAGAAGTACAGAATAATATTTTCATGGTAGGCTATTTCCCTGGGTCCTTTCAATGAATGTTCTTCAGTGCAACACACACAGGAGTATAATAAAAATATAACTATTTTTCAAGAAAGTCCAATGGTATCTGAAGCTTTATTTTTGTTGTTGGTTGTTTTAGTATGTCATAAAAATCCTGATAAATCACAATTAAAAAAAAATCCCAAAACTAGATAATGAGAGCATAGTGTCATCCAGAAACCATAGTTGCCAAAGATAGCTCTCTGGATCTGGTTTCTCCACACTCTCCAGGACATGCCGAAGTTTCAGGTGAGCAAGGAGAAGAGAACATTGGGAGGAAATTATGACTTATAGGATCACTGACTTAGAGCTTAGAAGTATCTGAGGGACCATCACTGGAAGCCCCCTCATTTTGCAGATGGGGAAACAAACCATAATAAGTTAATTGTCTACAGATAGTTTAGTATCACAGGTAGGATTTGAATCTTGGTTATTCTGATTCCTAGAGTAGTGTTCTATCAACGATACCATTTCAAAAGAGATTGTAAAATCCTTGTTTTGGTTCTATTATCTATGGCAAATATGCAAAAAATATGTATTTCTTTATCATTCAATATTGCGGAGAATCAATATAATATCCTGGAAAACTTCTTGTTTTCTTCCATCATTGCAAAGAAGCCAATGGAGCATTCTGGCTATCATCTGTAATTCCTCTCTTTCATTACTAGAATAGTCCATCTATCTTCTCTGTCATACAATTGTTTGATGATATTCTTTATTCCTGTTCCTCTACAAAGTTTCTCTGAAATATTTAAACAAATACTTGAAGAAAGTTCAATGGAAAGACACATAGGAGATAAATTTCAATATACATACATTTAACCAAATCTATAAATACAGATTATATATATATATATATATATATATATATATATATACATTTTACATACATATATATATATATATATATATATATATATATACACACATCTATTTATATATTTTTTCAGCTTACTCACACCTTGGTAATCCATCTGTAATCCCTCTATTCCATCCCAAACTCAATATATGCAAAACATTAGGTTCAGATGCTCATTACTGCCTAAGTCAGAAAAATTTTATAATCCAAAAATTGCATGTGAAATTCTTTATTGAGGCAAAACATTGTAGAAATAAAAGACAGCATAAGAGAGGAAATGAGTTTAATATATTGGTAAAAGCATAGTTTTTTTGTTTTTGTTTTTTGTTTTTTGTTTTTTTAATATGGAACAAGAAGCAAATACAATATTCCATTCATGATTTATCTTAGGAAGAATTTCATTTCTATATATGTTTCCACTTACATACCTTAAAATAATAGTAGGCAAGGCAGCTAGATGGCACAGTAGAGTACCTGGCCTGAAATCTGAAGGACCTGAGTTCAAATCCGAACTCAGATACTTAATACTTATTAGTTATGTGACCCTGAGGGAGTCACTTAACCCCAATTGTTTCAGCAAAAAAAAAAAAAATCATTCTAGGCTTAAACAAACTGTTTTTTTTTACCCTGTGAAACTGCGTGGTACTTGCATTCTACTAAAACAAACAAAAGAAAAGAAAATACTGTTAATTATTTTTCACATATGGTTTTGTAGGGTCATAAGTCATTATGATAGTAAGAGGATTGGAGTAAAGGGATAGTTGAATCAGTTGAAGGAACTGATATTTAACTTCCAGATTTACATATGTTTTGCTACTCCTCCTAGGACAGAACAATGCATGGTGTTGCAGAAAAGTTAATGTCAGCTTAAGGTAAGTTAAAACAAACAAACAAACAAAAAAACTTCCTACCAATTAGAACTCTTTGAAAGTAGAATGACTACCTTAGAAATTAGAGAGATCCATTTTATTGAAGGCTTTTGAACAAAAAGCTAAGTGCCAAATTATTGCTGATCATCCATTTTATTAGCTGATTTCTAAGATCTTTTCATGTTTTAAGAAGCTAACATATTTCTATCATTGCTGTTTATTACAGTGAAAGTGTTACTTTGCATTACAAAAACTTTTTGCTTCTAATTTTTCTGAATCATTGACCTTTTTATTCAATTATGTTCTAACTTCTAAATTCAAATGATCAGGTCATTGTGTCATATCACTTTCTATGAATTTCCAAAATATACTATCTACAAGCTATCTTCTTAATTCTTTTCCTTCTGGAATTTGAACCCTTTCTGGAACTCCAAATTCTGAATTTTCATATTTTCTTGTCTAAAACCTAGTCTTCCATTTCACTTCTAGGCTACTTCCCCCCATCAAAAAAAAAAAAAAAAAAAAATTTAAAAAAGTCCATTATATCCAAATTCTCCCTATCTCCATCTCCTTTCTAGATCCTTTTTTTGTGTCTTCTTTGTCCATTAGAATATAAATACCTACAGAGGCAAAAACTGTCTTGCTTGCTTATATTTGTATCTCCAGTACTTAGCACATTGGTTGATAAATATTAATG
Source organism: Sminthopsis crassicaudata (assembly GCF_048593235.1). Lineage (NCBI taxonomy): Eukaryota > Metazoa > Chordata > Mammalia > Dasyuromorphia > Dasyuridae > Sminthopsis > Sminthopsis crassicaudata. The sequence goes on from NC_133617.1 coordinate 92,011,108, forward strand.
GAGAATTTTTTTTTCTCATTTATTTTTCATTGGGTTTTTATTTGTCTTTGTTGTATATGTGTTTTTCTTGTAGGCAGAAAATTGCTGTGATTTATGTTCTTATCCACAGTCCAAATATGGATTATTTCATGACTTCCTGAACTCCTTCACCTCCATCTCAACTCCATGTCAGCAACACTGGCCAGGCCTCCATGTATAACAGGCTCTTCTGATTGATAAGTTTGTCTCTGAACCTCCGTTGGAGGAAGCACTAATGATAATCATGCTCACTCCAAATCTGCTTCAGTCAATTTATGACTCTTAGACTTTTAAATATTGACTTAACTTTTGGGACAGCCACCCTATGCCACATTTTTAGTTGCATCTTTAAGTCATCTTCCTTCTTTAAAATATAAGTTTCTTAATGGTAAAGAATATATTACTTTTTTGTTTGTATGTATATTCCCAGTACTTAATACAATATTTGGCAATAATAAATATAAATAATAAATAGTAAATAAACATTTATTAAAAGCCTATTGTATTCCCAGAATTGTTCTAAGCAATGGAAATATGAAAAAGATATAAAATAATCCTTGTTTTTAAGGAATATACAATGTAATGGGTGAATACTATACATAAAAAGAAAGTTAAAAGTGGATATGAAAAAGAAGGGAAAAAACATGATAAAATCCTGCAACCAAGATGGCAAATGATCTAAAAAAGGTATAATTTACAGAGATAACTTCATTTTATAAAATGATGGAGTTTCTTGAGATCATAAAGTCTAGGAGAGGCGTTAGATAGGAAATGATGTTCATACTAAAAGATTATCTACCTGTCTATCATTTCTGTATTCAACCATTTTAGGATTATTTAATTCATTCACATTTCAAGGTATAGTTATCAGGTTTTTGTTTACTTTGATTACACTGATTTTTATCTCCTTCCTTAGTTTGAAGAAGGCAATTTATAGTCCCTTTGATTATTTTTGTTTACATTATTTTGATAGTAGTCTAGTCTTTCAAATCCTTTTCCCTCTCTTTCCATTTATCTCTCCTAATCAAAATTCCCTATTATTTCCTAAGTTGTTCATTTATCTTTCTATGTATGCATTCCTTTGCTAATTTTCTTGTATATCTATGCATAAACATATCTATCCCCATCAAATATAAATTCATTTAAGGAGGGAATATTTTTGTTTTTTCTTTGGTTCCCAGCATTTAGCACAGCATTTGTCACATAGTAAGTATAAATAAACATTTACTAATTATTCATGTATTTATTTAATTATTATTCCCACTTTAAACCTTTTCCTTTCTTTACCTAGGTTTTACTATGATTGAAAATGTTTCATCTTTCCATACATGAAACACTCAATTTAAATGGAATTTTTAAAAAGAAAATTATTTTTATAAGGGTTTTCTTTTAAAAAATATTTTCTTTATTTCCAATTATATATAGAAACAATTTTAATATTATTATTTTTTTAAATTTGGATTCTCTTTCTTCCTTCTTTTCCTCTTCTCTCCTTGAGAAAGCAATTTAATATAGGTTGTATTTGCTCAGTCATGCAAAATATGGTTTCACTTTAACATATTAATTATGTTGTGAAAGAAAATAAAAAGAGGGGCAATTAGGTGGCACAGTGTCTAGAATACCAGCCCTGAAGTCAGAAGGACCTAATTCAAATATGACCTCAGAACCTTAATACTTCCTAACTGTATGACCCTGGGCATACACCAATTTAACACCAATTTCCTCAGGAAAAAAAAAAAAAAAAAAAAAAGTAAAAATGAGTATATTTCAATGTCACTGTTAATGCATGCAGTTTTGCCTCAGTTTTGTACTTTGCATCAATTCAAGGAGATATTTCCTGATTTTTCTGAGAGCATTCTCCTTTTAATTTCTTACAGCACAATAGTATTCCATAATAAGATACTTCACTCCAATCAATAGGCTTCTCCTCAAATTCCAATTCTTTGTCATTACAAAAAGAAGTGCTAAAATGTTTTGTACATATAGATTATTTTTCATTTTTTAATCTCTATGGTATAGAAACCTAATAATAATAATAATAATGGTAATTTTGGGTCAAAGGGTATGCATGTTTTTATACTCCATTTTTAATAATTCCAAATTGCTCTATGGAATAATGAATCTATTAAAAACCCCAATAAAAATGCAGTAGTGTCTCAATTTTTTTATACCTCCTCCAGCAATTGTCATTTCTCTTTTCCATCATATTGGTCAATCTAATAAGTGTGGGGTGATACCCTAAAATTGTTGTAATTTGCATTTATCTGATAATAATAATTTAGAACATTTTTTCATACAATTGTAGACAGCTTTGACTACTTTGTCTGAAAACTGCCCATTCTATCCTTTGACCATTTATCTAATGGGATATGACTTTCGTTCTTATAAATCTGGAGCAGTTCTCTATAGATTTGAGAAATTAGCCTTTTTTCTAAGAATCTTGCTAGAAAACTTTTCACATTTATGAGTTCTGCACGTTGTATTCTCCTCCACACTCCACCCTGATTTATTCTTTCTCTATCTTTTCACCCTGTCCATCCTAAAAAAGTATGCTATTTCTGACAACTGCTTCCTCCAATCTGCTCTCCCTTCTTTTATCTACCCATTTTATCTTATCCTCTTCCCCTTCTACTTTGCTGTAGAGTTCTAATTCCAACTGAGTGTGTATATTATATCATGTTTGAGCCAAATCTGATAAGATTAAAGTGTCCCCTCCCAAATTCCCCTTCTTCTCCTCCACTATAAAAGTTCTTTTGTTCTTTTTGTGTGTGTGTGTGTGTGTGTGTGTGTGAAATAATTCACTTCATTTTACCTCTCCTTTTTCCTCTCCTTGTGCCTTTCCCTTTCTCATAGTTTAATTTTATTTTAAAATATCATACTATCATATCCAACTTACACAAGGGCATTCTGTTTCTGTATGCTTCTTCTAACTACATTAGTAATGTAAGAATATAAAAAATATATAAAGAATATAAAAAGTTTAACCTTAGTGAATTTTTAATCATTTTCTTTTCTTTTTTTTGCCTTTTTATGCTGCTCTTGAATCTTCTATCTAAAAGTCATTTTTTTTTTTTTTTTTTATTCTGGTCTTTTCATCAGGAATACTTAAAAGTCCTCATATATCCAATTTTTCCCCTGAAGGAGTATATTCAGTAGGTGATTCTTGATTGAAATTTTTGTTCTTTTGTTTACTGAAATATCATAATCCAAACCTTTTTATTCAGTGTAGAAGCTGTTTAAATCTTGTACAATTGACTTCATGATACTTGAATTGCTTCGTTCTGGCTGCTTGCCATATATTCTCCTTGAACTGTCAGTGAGGTCAGTTGTGTCCAATTTTTCATGATCCCATTAAACATGGGAATAAAAGTGATTGACATTTTCATCTCCAGCACATTTTTCAGATGAGGTAAAGCAAACAGAGTTAAATGACTTGCCCAGTGTAAGACACTTAGTAAGTAATGGAGGCTAGATATGAACTAAAAAAATTCGTGTTCAATCCCAGTCCAGCCCTTCAATATTCTTGGTAATTTTTTTTCGATTTTTATTTTCCCTTCTTCTTCTAGAATATTAGGTCAGTGTACCTTGATAAATTCTTGAAAGAAAATTAGTTTATTTTTTAAAATCATGCATTTTAGAAAGTTCAATAATTCTTAAATTATCTCTCCTCAATCTATTTTAGAGGCCAATTATTTTTCAGGGAGATATTTGATATTATCTTCTATTTTTCCATTCTTTTTAAAATGTGAATTCTACCAAACATGGTTTTGTACATACATATTTTATTTTATTTCTTTTTCTTAAAGTTTTTATTTACAAAACATATGCATGCATAAGTTTTCAACATTGACCCTTGTACAACCTTATGTTCCAAATTTCCTCCCTTTACCCCCACCCCTCCCCTAAATGTCAAGTAATCAAATATATGTTAACATGTTAAAATACATATTAAATCCAATATATGTATATGTAATTATTCAATTATCTTGCTGCACAAGAAAAATCAGACCAAAAAGGAAAAAAAAAAGTGAGAAAGAAAAGAAAATGCAAACAACAATGAAAAGAATGAAAATGCTATATTGTGATCTACACTCATTTACCATGGTCCTCTCTCTAGGTGTAGACGGCTCTCTTAAACTAGCCTCAGTTATCTCATTGTTGAATAGAGCCACATCCATCAGAATTGATCCTCATATAATCTTCTTGTTGCCATGTATAATGATCTCCTACTTCTGCTCATTTCACTCAGCATCAGTTCTTGTAAGTCTCTCCAGGCCTCTCTGAAATCATCCCTCTGGTCATTTCTTACAGAAAAATAATATCCCATAAAATTCATATACCACAATTTACCCAATCATTCTCCAATTGATGGGTATCCACTCAGTTTCCAGTTTCTGGCCACAACAAAGAGGGCTGCCACAAACACTTTTGCACATGTGGATCTCTTTCCCTTCTTTAAGATCTCTTTGGGATGTAATCCCAGGATTAACATTGCTGGATCAAAGGGTATGCACATCTCAAAAGCAATAAGGATCCAAGGAGAGGTGTGTTTATTCCTCTGTTGGACAGTACTTTGGTCTATGAATAACAATCTTTTTTTGCCTTGAACCTGTGATTAGTGTCCCTGCTTCTTCTCTCTGACTACATCCTTATCTTCCTTATGCTGGGACCATAATCTATAACTGTGACACAGCTTCACATATTGTCAGTGCAATAGAGTTCTACATGCAGTTTCAGCAAAGGAACCTTGCTAATCTCCTCCTGAATAGCAATCTGACACCCCTGTGATAAGAGCCTTGGAGATTACTCTTGCTACTACCATTGCCCCCAATGCCTGCAGTTGTCTTGCCAAGGAATTATCTGTTCTGGATTGTGTTTCAATCTCACTGTAATGTGGCAGATCTTTCCTGCTGACCTAAGTTGTCTTGGGAGGGAAAATTGCTTCATTCTGTTCTTTTATAGATTATACTTCTTAAGAATTTTGTTTTGAAACATTATTTAAAATAGTTTTAGAAGGGAATTCATGAGAAATCCAGCTAGTCCTTGCATTTTTTCCACCTTCTTGGTTCCCCTGGGTCTTATTACCAAGAATTTTCAAAGTATCTTATTATCCAGAATAAAGTACTGGAGTTAGAAGTTCTGCATCTGATAAAAGAATGTTTTTGTTTTTGTTGTTTTTTGTTCTCATTTTTTTGTATTTAAAATTTCTTAGTACTTTTTTTGTTTTATTCTTCTTTTGGGAAATGTAGACACCATTATTTATATCTGCATATTCTGTCTCAATTAAATAAATTTATGGGGCAGCTACGTGGTGTAGTGGATAAAACACCAGCCCTGAATTCAGGAGGACTTGATCTCAGACAATTAACACTTCCTAGCTGTGTGACCCTGGGCAAGTCACTTAAACCCAGCCTCAGAAAATAATTAAATAAATAAATAAATAAATAAACAAATAAATAAATAAATAAATAAATAAATGAATAAATTTACATTACATGCTCTTTTCATTTATTTGTCTTTTATTTTGCTTTTGCTTAACTTTCATCTCTATTCATTTCTATTCTCTTCCATTTTTGGTTTTTGTTTTTCAGTTTCAAATATGTCTTTCTTGTGTGTTTTTTTTTTTTTCCTAGAAACTTTACTTTAGAGAGATTCTCTATTGTGTATTCGAAGTACTATACTATGTTGTTTGTCTTCTTTACTACCATATTGAGAGTTTTGGTTTCTGACCTAATTTTCATCATAATATCTGCTTTTAACAGTTTTATTTCTGCACAACCTACTTGGGGAAGACTTTTATATTCAAAAAGAACTCCTGGGAAAACTGTAAGGCATTTTGTTTCTAATTAGATTTAGAATGTCTTCAAATATCATATCCAAAAGAAGAAAAAGATGTAAGCCAAAAAGTAATAATAACCTTCATAATAATGGCATTTCAGCTACTACTAATAACAACAATAGCAATAATAATAATGATAATGATAATGTAATAGATTATGCCAGGAGGTACCTTTTACAACTATCATATGACAAGATCAGTGGTTTCTCTGTTTCTCTGAAATAATTTTCCCCTAAAGGAAACAAAACTATTTCTGTGTCTTTATTGGTCCTTGCCCACTTTGATATACTTTTCTGGCCAAGTTATAAAAACATACATGTATGTATGTGTGTGTGTGTGTGTGTGTGTGTGTGTGTGTATAGCCATTCCTCAGATTTGTTTAAGACTTCTGAAGCCCATGTAAATTATCATATTAGGCCTTTCCAGGTAAGAACAAGAAGTAAAACATCCAGAAAAGTCAAGAGCCACTGTATTTTTCTTGCACATCTGGGCTTTTAGGACAAAGTACATCAAATTTTGTTAAATATTCAATGACTTGTTAATGCTTCATTTCATCCCAAAGTCAAACTTGAAATAAAAGGATGAAATACAAGACTGTGGTGGCGGTAGTAGTGGAGAATATTAAATTAACATGGTATAGAGGTAATCACATGCATAAAAACTGACATTTTCATATATTGAATTTAAAAAATATTATAGAAATAATTAAGCTAGAATAGAAAGGAAAACAGTGGATTTATTAAAATCATTAATTTTTACAATAGTATTATCCTACATATATGTGTTTAAATTAATACAAATATATATTTAAGATTTTTTCTAGTGAAATAAAATTCTAATAATATAAAAACAAAACAATAGCAATTTCCAAAGGGATTGTTATCTTTAGTTATATCAAAAAATTTTCAAGTCTTTAATAATGAGAAAAAGTATATAAAATTGACATTTACTGAATAAGACACATACATTTTGATCAAAAAGAGGATACAAGCAATTAGTCCATATTAGTGGGTCTGTAGGAATACAGGAATGCATATATATTCTTAGTATAAATATGAAGTGGTCTGTCTATTCTAATTGTTCATTGCAGTTTTCTTTTTCACATAAATATGCAGCAACTGAGGATTTTCTCACCCATGGTCTCCTAGTTAGATGTCCCAGATTTTATTTACTTTTTCCTGTAAGAATGTAATCAAAATCCTAACTCAAGGCTCCCAGCAATGTGTTTATTTTTATAAGTAAAATTTATAAAATAAAGTTAATTTTTTTTATGTGGTCCAGTATATTGCTGGATCTTAATGAGATATTCACATATGGGGAACATGTGTGGCCATTGCATCTGCATTAGGATGATACACATAGAGGAAACTTTTTTTTTTTCTTTCCTTTTTTTTTTCTTTTTGAGGCAATTGAGGTTAAGTGACTTGCCCAGGGTCACACAGCAGGTAAATGTTAATTGTCTTTGGTCAAATTTGAACTTAGGTCCTCCTGACTTCAGGGCTGGTTCTCTATCCATTGCCTATAGAGGAAACTTGTAATGGATAATATCCATGAAGATGATTCACACATCTCAGCAATATTTTTTTCCTTCTCTAGGTTAAATGAATGACCTTTTGAATTTTTTTTAATTTAAAGATTTTTTTTAATTTTCAAAACATATGGATGGATAATTTTTCAACATTGATCTTGCATAGCCTTGGGTTTCAGATTTTCTCCTTTTCCCCAACTCCCTCCCCTAGATGGCAAACAATCAAATATATATTATATGTGTTAAGATATATGTTAAACCCAATATGTGTAAACACATTTATACAATTCTCTTTCAGCAATATTTTAGAATGGTGTATCATAATCCTTTCTGCCTTTCTTCCCTACCTGGAATTTCAAACTCAGCTCTTTACTGATGGGCATCTATGTCTATTGTTCACTCCAAATTGTATATCTCTGCTCAAGCTAGTCTTCAGGTTCACCTAATATTCTAGTCTTGAATTTTGTTTTGCTACTAGGCTTCAATGACTATGAGAGAAAGACTGAGGATGAGAATTTTGTGCCATGTTGATTCACTTAAATCCAATTCACACACAAGTCATGCTGTTATTGGTTCTCTTTGAAAATGGAGAATGTATAAGAACAATAGAGATCCAACTCTAATTGCTGTCTGAACAGAATAAAATCTAATATTTAACAAAATAAACAAAAAGATAATATGACATAGATAATGTTAATTTGTAGTTTTCTAAGACAATAAACATAAATCTTTTTTTTTTTTTTTTAAATTTTAATTTGACACCACTGAAAAATCTACTAAGGAAGCTATGGTTAATAAGCCATTTCTCCTTAGGGAGTTTTACAACAATTTCTGTCTTCTCTTTTAGCTTGTTCTTTCTTACTTATATTGTACTTCTGCAGTAATCCTTGAGCAAGCTGATACATTTGGAGCCATTTGCAAGTCATTCCTAAATATTCAGGAGGTACTACAACCAGTACAGCTTTGCAAGTTCATGTTAAGGAAATGTGGTTAGCAAGGGATTTGTCTGGAAAAGATCTAAGTATTTTAGTGAATTGAAAGCTCAACATGAATAAGTAGTATAATGTGGTAATGTCAAATCCACTCATATGAAAGAGTGTTCCAAATCACTAGTGATCAGAAAAACGCAACTTAAGACAACTCTGAGATATCATTACACACCTGTCAGATTGGCTAAGATGACAGGAACAAATAATGATGAATGTTGGAGGGGATGTGGGAAAACTGGGACACTAATACATTGTTGGTGGAGTTGTGAAAGAATCCAGCCATTCTGGAGAGCAATCTGGAATTTTGCCCCAAAAGTTATCGGGCTGTGCATACCCTTTGACCCAGCATTGCTGCAACTGGGCTTATATCCCAAAGAAAGGGACCTGTATGTGCCAAAATGTTTGTGGCAGCTCTTTTCGTAGTGGTTAGAAACTGGAAGATGAATGGATGTCCATCAATTGGAGAATGGCTGGGTAAATTATGGTATATGAATGTTATGGAATATTATTGTTCTATAAGAAATGACCAGCAGGAGAAATACAGAGAGGCCTGGAGGGACTTATATCAACTGATGCTGAGTGAAATGAATAGAACCAGAAGATCACTGTATACTTCAACAACAATACTGTAGGAGGACATATTCTGATGGAAGTGGAAATCTTCAACATAAAGAAGATCCAACTCACTTCCAGTTGATCAATGATGGGCAGAAACAACTACACTCAGAGAAGGAACACTGGGAAGTAAATGTAAACTGTAAGAACAACCTTCTATCTACCTAGGTTACTTCTACCTTCAGAATCTAATATTTAATGTGCAACAAAAAAATGGGATTTACACACATATATTGTATCTAGGTTATATTGTAACACATTTAATATGCATGGGATTGCCTGTCATCAAGGGGAGGGAGTAGAGGGAGGGAGGGGATAATTTGGAAAAATGAATACAAGGGATAATGTTATAAAAAAATAAAAAAAAAGAAAAAAGAAAAAAAAAGATTCTTCTTTAATAAATTTTCCTTGATATCCAAAAAAAAAAATAATAAGAATACAACATTCCCCAATTGATAAATGGTCAAAGGATATGAACAGACAATTCAGATAATGAAATTAAAGCCATCTATAATTTCTTGAAAAAGTGCTCTAAATCATTATTTATTAGAGAAATGAAAATTTAAACAACTCTGAGTTACCATCTCACATCTTTCAGATTGGCTAATATGACAGGAAAATATAATGATAAATGTTGGAAAGGATGTGGTAAAACTGGAATATTAATGCATTGTTCTTGGAGTTGTGAAATGATACAACCATCATGGAGAGCAATATGGAACTAAGCCAAAGGGCTATCAAATTGTATATATCCTTTGACACAGAAATACTGTTACTTGAGTTTGTAACCCCAATCTTTATGATTATAAAGAAGGGAAAAGGACCCATATGTGCAAAAATATTTGTTGCAGCTCTTTTTGTGGTAGCAAAGCATTGGAAAAGGAGTGGATGACCATCAATTGGAGAATGGTTGGATAAACTGTGGTATATGAATGTTATGGAATATTACTGCTCTATAAAATGATGAACAAGCGTTTTAGAATGGCCTAGAATGTTTTACATGCGTTAATGCTGAGGAAAGCAAGTAGAACCAGTACACAATAACAGCAAGAATGTGTAATGATCAATATGAAAGACTTGGTTCTTCTCAGTAGTTCAGTGATTTAAAGAAATCCCTAAAGAATTTGGACAGACAATGTCATTTGCATCCAGAAAAAGAACTAAGGAGACTGAGTGCAAATTAACACATGCTAAATTCACTTTTTTTTTCTGTTTTTTCTTTTTTTTTTTTAATTTCTTCCATTTTTTTTCCATTTTGTTTTGATTTTTCTTTCCCAACATGATTCATAAAGCAATGTGTATTAAAATAAAGTTATTTAAAAAATAAGTAATTAGCATAAGCTAGTCATGGGATATGATTATGGTGCCTCTAGTTTCACTTCAGCTCTCCTCTCTGACCTGGAATAGCAAACCAAAAGCTCCCCTCCCCTGTAAATGCTGGCAGCCAGCAATTTCCCTGTCTCCCTGTTCCTTCCCTCCCCATGTGCAGACTCCTTCCAGCCTAGGACCATGTCTCTACAGTTAGGGCTTGACATTCCTACAGCTCACTTAGTGTTTTTTGCTTTTAGATCCCTTGACTCTTCACCATGTCAGGAAAGTGAAAGTTTGTTGGTTCCTGCTGAGGCTGGGGCCAATGCCCTAGGGATCCTCAAGTGATGATTCTATAGAACTAGATGGAGGGGTTTGCACTTCACACCAGCTAATCGCAGACTCTGCATCTTTCTTCAGATCTTCTCTGATTGTCCCAGGAGGTCTCTGTTCAGCCCCAACTCTTCTTGATTTTTTTCCAGTCTTTATTCACCTTAAGGCACAAATCTGTTCTGTTTGTGGGGGAACTCTGGAGAGCTTGAAATTTACTCTGCCATCTTCCCAGAATCCTCCTCTAGAAACATATTTAAGTATTTAGGTTTATACAAGCTCCCTTAGTTAGATCGGCAAATGTCTTAAAGACTTTGATTTCTCAGACTAAAATAAGTGGTTATTTCAACCTTAATCTTACATTTTTTTCTTCTCTTTTATCCAAGTAAATTGTCTTGTCTGCTACAAAAGAGTGAAAAAATGTGCGAACTTTGTTCCATTTCCCTCCAGCAGCCTATCACTATTTAGTGTCTTCAGAGCTTTCTGTACCCCACAATATTTTTTCAAGAATTTATATTTATAATATGGTTATTCTTTCATTGAACCCCTTATTACCTTTTTGGCTTGGTGAGCACCCTTCATTAGCTAGTTTGGTCTCAATCATTCATCTCCTGGTGGCTAAACTTCCATTAATTAATGCCTCTGTCTAACCAAGGCAGGATCCCAAGTGATAATTCAATTACATTGAGTTTTTTTAAGGACTTTTTACAGACCCAACCAACATATGCTAGGATGAAGATTAAAAACAAAAACAAAATACCCTCTGGCTTCAAAGAATTTACATTCTACAGGAAGTAGAACAACATGGAAATAACACAGAGAGTCAATAATCTGGAGTTCACAGGAAATGGTTAAGAGTGTATTGCAATACTTGTCTTGAAAAAATAATAATATTAAAGAGTAAATTAATAGTAGCATAATCATTTATATAGTCTTTTTCATTTATAAAACTCTACATTGGCTGTCTCATTTAATCCTCCCAAGTAGTCTGTAAATTAGGCACAATTATGACCTCCATTATTACAGAAGAAGAAAATGAGATTAAGATATTCAATGATTTGTCCAGGGTTGAATAGCTAGCTGTTAAGTGGCTAAAGCAGGATTTGAATTTATACCTTCCAAACTCAAAGTGTGAATATTTAGACATCTACATAATGTAATAAACTGATTGACTGTTATAAAGGTCAGGCAGCAATATAGCACAGTGGATGGATTATTGGACCTGAATTTAGGAAATTTATCTCTCTGTGTTCAAAACTGGCTTCAGACACTTATCAGCTAGGCGATCCTAAGCAAGTCACTTAATCCTGTTTTCCTTAGTTTTGTAATCTGGAAAGTGAGCTGGAGAAGAAAATAGCAAATCACACCATTATTTTTATCAAGAAAAATTCAAATGGTATCAAAAACAGTTAAACAAACCACAAATAAAAGTCTGAATTAGATTAGTGGTAGTAGTAACAGAATAGGAAGGATTCTTTTGTTCATTCTGAAAGAATAATCAGCAAGTTTTGGTGGCATGATATAGAGAAGATATATTTCACTCAAGGCCTAAACCAGGCAAAAATGTAATTGGAAACTATTTAAACAAATAAAAAAATAGAATTCACATGATGTTAATTTCTGGTTTTCCAAGTCAATACACAAGATATAGAGATTCGTATATATGATTTAGTGGTCCCTATTTCTATTTTGAATTTAACCAGACTGATGTAAAGGAAGACAAGGATAGAAAAGCAGAGAAAGGTGGATGAAGGCCTGAACAGCAACAGTTGGGAGAATGGATAGTAAGAAGATAGAGTCTTATGTTCTTCTGCTTGCAAAAGATCTCTTTTTCAATCTCACTGACCCCAAGGAACTTAGAAGCAAATATCTTCTGTGCTATTTCAACTAAGGTGGGAAGATTAGTTTGACTGGATTAAAACATCTTCCAAATTGGCTTGGTGTAGGTGGGAGCCTCAGGGCTCTGTCAATGACCTGGAAAAAATATAAGAACAACTTTTTCTGATTAGAAACTCATTCCCTGAAATCTGCAGTTGAAGATACTCTCTGCCTATCTAGGACAATGCATCATATTTCTACAATATAATTCAGCTTATTCATTCAACTTATAAATGAAAAACCAATCTCTAGGGAAAACTAGGGGAAAAACCCAAAGGGGAAAATAAACTAAACCAGACATTTTCTGGTGAATTGACTTGCTTGGAAAATGGAAAACTATTCTTAAAGACCTTCAACTTGGTTGTAAAAATTGTTTTTTTTTCTATGAAATATAATTCTATACCCCTGACTTAGGAAATACATTATAGGTAAGGTAGAGATTCTTCTTTCTTGATTTCCTGACCTTTTACTAATTATTTTGCTAATTCATATACCTATTAGGGTCTATTTTACATCACAGTTATTTGTAATCCTATTTTATTCCATCTTCACCATCATAAATTTGAAAAGAAAGCTCATGTCTTCTTTGTCTTTTATCAAGGTATAAGGAGACACCATGTTTTAAAGAGCCAAGGCTTAGCAAGCTAGTCATGTCCTGAGGTATAATGATAATCTCTAGTCAATAAACTTCATTCAGTCCTTATCACCTAGAGAATTAAAAAAAAAACAAAAAAACTCTGGGACTTTTAAAGTCCTCCATAATCTGCTGCTTCCTATCTTTGTAGCCTTCTTACATATTACACTCTTCCATTCTGTTATCTACTGACCCTCATCTTCTTGCTGCTCCTTGCAAAAAACTTCCTCACCACAATCAAGTATTTTTGCTCACTACCTGCCATGCCTGGAACCCTTTCCCTTCATGTCTTTGCTTTCTCGTTTTCCTGCTTTTCTTCAAGTCTCATCTAAAATTCCATGTTCTACAATTTCTCCTTTCCTAGTCCTCAAAAATCTCAATACATTTCCCCTGATATCAGTTTCACTTTCTCTCTCTCTCTGTCTTCTGTCTGCCTCTCTCTCTCTCTCTCTCTCTCTCTCTCTCTCTCTCTCTCTCTCTCTCTCTCTCTCTCTCTTTATATATATATATATATATATATATATATATATATATATATATATATATATATATATATATATAAAGTTTTTCTCCCTCTTTTTAAGTGATATAATAAATATTTCTCTCTAATACTTTGTTCTTTATAATTAAGTATGCAGCATTGATTTAAATACTAACTTTGTATCAAGCTAGGTGCTAAGCACTGGAAATAAAAGACAAAAAAATGAAAATCTTTTCCCTTAATGAGTTTACATTCAAGCAGATGATTCCAATGTCCATATACCTCACCTTAATCTCTTTCTTGATTTCTAGTCTTTTATCACCCACTCCTTGTAGAATTTATTATAAGAATTTCACAATCAATATAGGGCCCATTATTTTGTGCTCCAAGTCATTTCTTCCCTCAAACTTTCATATTTCTTCTAAATTAAAAATCATCATCTTTCTATTTATGATGCTCATAATTTCAAATATTCCCCAGTCTCTTTCTGCCTGTCTCTCTTTCTCTATTACTTCTTCTCCTATATCCAAATAGTTACCATTTTTTTTTTTTATTTTACCTTTACAAAATGTCTAAGATCTGTATCCTATCAAAACATATGATCTTCGTGCTAATTTCAGGTCCTGATTATCTCTCACCTGTATTAGCATAATAGCTTCCTAGGATAATGGATCTAGAGCTGGAAGGAAACTTACAGGCCATCAAATCTATTGCTAGACACTCTTTCCCTTCACTTTAAAGATAATGAAACTAAGGCTAAGAAATGTTAAATGATTTATAAATCTCTGAAATAGATTTTAAACTCAAGTATTCCTATTTTCAAATTCAGTACTCTATCTCCCCAGCCATTTAACTAACTGACCTCCATATTTCCAATCTCTCCCTTCCTTGCTCTAACTATCATCCATATAAAATACTACAATAATCTATCTAAATCACACTTCTTACTAGGTCATTCCACACCAAATAAATAAATGATAGAGAGATAAGTAGTAAAAGCTTTTATTAAGTAGTTACTGTGTGCTGAACATTATGCTTTACAAATTCAAGCAAAAAAGAAAGTCTGTTAACATGACAAAGTAAGGGAAGTCTCATATAGAGACAAGATGCAGAAGAGGTAGTTTGGGGCAGTAAGTGCTTGCCCATGTTGAAAGAGAGAACATGATGGCTGACATGAAAGCTTACTCCAACAAGAATTTAAAAGAAACTTTTCAATCAAAGGAACCTTTGTCATCTCCTAGTTGCTTCTAGAATTGAGTTGCACTTCTTTGTCTTGAATTTAAAGTCTTTCACAATCTGACTCTTGTCAAGTTTTTCAGATGTTACTTTGTTCTACATGTTCCATCCAAGATAATTGGTCATCTTACTGATTCATGATTTGGATTTTCCATCTGTAATCTCTGTGCTTTTGTGTAGGCTGTCTTACTCTCAGAATGAATTTCATATCCCTGCTTTTTTAGAATCTTTAGCAGTTTTATTTCGAGTTTTAACTCAGCTAACATCTTCAACAAGATATTTCCTAATATCTCCATTTGTCTCTCCAACTTCAAATTATCTTCATTTTACTCCTCTGTTTGTATGGTATAGTCCACCAGCAATGTAAGTTATTTGAAACACAAGATTCATTTTTTCCCCTTTATTTATTCAGTACAGTATAGCACTATGCCTGCCCCTTAATTTGGAATTCTGTGGAATAGTATTTCTTAAGTAGAAGAATTCTCATAAACGAGGCAGACACAATTGTAGTTATGAAATCCAAAGGTCAATTTAACCCATGAACATCTTTCTTTTAATGCCTTCATCTCATGAATGAACATAAATATTTTTCTACAGGATTTGCCATTATTCACGTTAGTGTTCGTTTCTTAACTTACCTAATTCAAATAATTAAACTTTTTAAAAATCATCCATTATTTTCATGATTCTATTCTAGGTGTTGAATAAATATTGAGATGAATTTACACAGATCATACATTCAAAGAACATAGAATCCAATAAGGGAATAAAGTCTTTATATAAATAACTAATGTTTATTTTCCAGTAGAATATGTGTTATGAAGAGGATTTGAACTTTAAAGAGATGTTATTTAAACCTTGTTATATTCTTTTTTTTTTCAGATGTTAGCATTTTTATTATGATATGTGAGGCATTTTTAGTTCAGTCTTGTTAAAATTATAAAGTGGCACATACATATATGTGTGTAGCATGTACAAATAGTGAAAAAGTTCAGTTTCATAAATATTTGTTGTGAATTTTTTTATTTTTTATTTTTAATTTTATAATTATAATTTTTGACAGTATATATGCATGAGTAATTTCTTTTTATAACATTATCCCTTGTATTCATTTTTCCAAATTTTCCCTTCCCTTCTTCTACTCCCTCCTCTAGATGACAGGCAATCCCATACATTTTACATGTGTTACAGTATAACCTAGATACAATATATGTGTGTAAATCCAATTTTCTTGTTGCACGATAAGTATTAGATTCCGAAGGTATAAGTAACCTGGGTAGATAGACAGTAGTGCTAACAATTTACATTCACTTCCCAGTGTTCCTTCTCTGGGTGTAGTTGTTTCTGTCCATCATTGATCAACTGGAAGTGAGTTGGTTTTTCTTTATGTTGAAGATTTCCACTTCCATCAGAATACATCCTCATACAGTATTGTTGTTGAAGTGTACAGCGATCTTCTGGTTCTGTTCAGTTCACTCAGCATCAGTTCATGCAAGTCTCTCCAAACCTTTCTGAATTCATCCTGCTGGTTTTCTTACAGAGCTTTAATATCCAAGTTTCCCCTTTTTACATTTTTTTCTTTGCTAGTTCATTTATTTATTTATGGTTTTATATTTATTTATATATGATATGTATTATTAAATGAAACATATTTATGTATTTATATATATATATATATAATATTCAGTTATTTATATATTTAAGAAATGAGGCTTTTATCAGAAATAATTGTTGCATATATTTTCCCAGTATTTTTTGAAATGTTGTTTGCATTGGTTATGTTGTGATTTTTTTTTTTTTCATTTTAGAGAATCAAAATGATCTAATGAAGTATTTTGTAATGCTTTCTCTATCTTCTTTGATCGTCTTTTTTTCCATTATCCACACATCTGACAGATAAAATACCCCATGCTTTTAGTTGGCTTATTGAATCACCTTTTATGAGTAAATTATGTACCCATTTTGACATCATCTTGGTATACAGTGTGGGATTGTTTATCTACACCATTTTCATTACTATTGAGAAAACCAGTCATTGTAGTGGGCAAAATGTTGCATTTGCATTCAAGATCTAAACTCAAATGTTGTCTCTGAAACTCACTACCTTTTACCATGGGTAAATCATATAAAAACAGATCTTAAGTTTTTTATTTTTATTTTTTAATCTGAACTTGTGAAGGATTATGGCACCTAACTCACAAAGTTTTCTCAAGGATCTAACAATTATTTATTAAAGTTAGAAAGCCAAAAATATTTATTAAATAGGTACTGCTGTGATACACTCTGAAGGCACAAAGAAAAGTGCAAGATAGTCTCTGTTCTCAAAGAGTTCACAGTCTAATGGGGGAAACAATATTGAAACAACTATGAACAAGCAAAATGTATACAGGTCTTATTATAGGTAATACCTGTGAGATGACAATAGCAATAAAGTTATTTGCTAAGGAATCTTATGGGAGGTGAGATTTATTTTTGGGGGGAGGTGAGATTTTAATTGGGGTAGACAAACCTTAAAGTATTGTACTACTAGTCCTACTCCTACTCTTACTCGTACTGCTACTTCTACTACTACTACTACTACTACTACTACTACTACTACTACTACTACTACTACTACCCCTGTTGCTTTAACATAATTTTTGAAAAGTACGTGCTTAAAGTAAATTTAATAAAGAAAATGAAAGTTAAGCAACCAGTTGACCAATGGAGTCCCAAGAAGTTGTTCTCTGCTTCTCTCATCTATGTATCAATTAGATGAAGCTAGTGCATTAAATTCTACCAAACACATATGAAATCAACCATTTCTTACTTCCTTAGATGAAACAAGGATCAAGTTATTCTATAAGCTTGTCCAATATTTGTCTTTATTTGGTTTAATCATCAGAACCTTGAAATACTTGCATATTCCATCCTATCTTCTCTATTCAAAACATCCTGAAAAGTTGTTTTAGATCTGTGTTAGTTCTTTTCACGTTGTCATTAAAGCTGTCTTCAACCTGCCTACTCATTTTTTTGATCTCCTAAAGATGTTATTAGCCACACATTTTTCCCCTTTCCTTGAAATATGCACTCAGACTGGTATAATCTCAATCTAATTAAAATCTTATAACCTCTAACTGAATAGCATAATTACCTGCCTCTGTATCTCAGAAGGACTTCATTAAGCATTACAAGGCTATAAAATGACCTTTCATGTCCAAAAGGTGTCAAATATGTGGAACACACTCTCATAAATTAAACTCTATAAAGTTAACTGCATTCTTGAGTTTCTATTTACTTGCCATCCAATTGTATATGTAAGTAGACTCTAGACAGTGAGAAGGACATGTGAGTGAGAAAAGCCAGTATGTTTTCCCACATTTATTAATTTGGTACACATTTAAGAAAACCATAGCTTCCTAAGTTTGTCTGTGATTCTGGAAATGAAAGACATGAAATAAATACATAAAGCTCAGTGGAAGAGATATCATTTTAATAAAAAGAATTGTCAAATAACTCTTCTTGCTAGCTAGCATTTATTTATTGGTATTTTGCTTTTGGAAATAAAGCTTTATTTTTAATTTTATTTTTGCCCCAGGGATAATTTTGTTTTTGTAGACAAGATACCTGTGTATTATAGAACTGGCATCTTGGTGTTGCTCTAGAGTGAGTAGAATGGCTTTTGTACGTGTTTATTATTATTGTTATGACTGTTGTTATAATTTCCAATTACTAGCTGTCTTTCAGCATATTCATATTACAATCAGCTAAAATATTTAGGTTAGCGAAATGTTTCCAGGAGAGGATGTGTTATCAATAGGAGAAACTAAAATTCTAGGAAAATATTAGGGGAGTATGGGCTAATCCCAAGCACTAGAGGAAATTTTTGGGGAGGGAGTGAACGGTCTAGTCCTAAAGCCAATATTTAAAGAGCAATATAGATTGAGAAAAAATTCATAGAATAACATGATTGGAAGGGACTCTAGAAGGCAACTAATGTTAACTTTAGAGGAATATTCATTACCTTTATGACTTACCTAATAAGTGGTCATCCACCCTTTATGGAAAGAAAAGGAGGACGTTTCAGAAGGAATATTCTTCAGAGTATATTATTTTTAAGGACCTTTAATATTCTTTCAAACTCAAAAATTCAAATTCAAATATATGATTGCTTTGCTCCCAAAAAATGCTCTTACAGTTGTAATCTGTTTCACTATATGGTGAAAATATCCGGGAATGAGGAATTCATCATATCAACTTACATAGTTATTATTGTTTTATTTTTACTTAATTTAATTAAAATAATATTTAATATTTATTATGAGTCAAGTTCTGGATTAGGTGATGAAGATACAAAAAGAAAAATCATAATCCTTCCTTCAAAGAGTTCATGTTGAACAGGTTAAATAAAAATATTGGAAAAGTTTTCTCTTTGGTTGAAGGAGCCAAAATCAAAGTCTCTCTGTAACAGTCTGTGTCTTATAAACATACAACCATACATTCTTCACACACACTCTCTCCCTCTGCTTCTGGCTCTCCATCCCTCCCTCTCTGTTCCCTCTACACACACACACACACACACACACACACACACACACACACACACAGAACCTATGGGATTGTACAAAATAAGACAGTTTCTGCTTCCACCTGACAGCCCTTCATAATATTTGGATCCTTGGTTCCCTGGACAGTTGTGAGAGCAATAAGCTTGGGGCAGAGGACAACAGATGGTGTGGTGAACCAGATATGATTAATGAGTACAGAGATGGAGGTATTCAGGTGAGGCTATGCAACATAGATGGTCATCAGAGATTCAACCCAGATCTGTAAGTGCTTAAATGTCTGTCTTTAGTACCACTGGTCCCTGCTCAGACTGTGTAATTTTTGCTAGAGTTTTTGTGCAATATATGAAATAATTGGAGGAATAAGATATATGGTATGTGATTTATGGCAGTTCCGTGGACTATATGTGACAGTATATGTATACTGTGATTTTTGTGGTCCTATATGTACTATAGTATAAGTACAATGGACACAGATATTGTTTTCTTACCCTAAATCTAAAGTACAATGTGTTTGTCTATGTTAATTATTGAGTAAGAAAGGATCATATCATAATTCTTCATTATGTAATACATAACTCACACCACTAACCAAGTGGTTTCATTAAAAATCTCCCAACATAGTTAATTTATATGCATCAGAATCTCCTGTCTTGTCATGCTACATACACTACTCCAAACAAAGTAGAACAGTTTAAAACTCCAAATTACTCTCTGAATTTAGAATTTAAACTGGGAATGACCTAAATTATTGCTCAAATATATAACAAATAGAAACATTTGTGAATCCATCCACTGCTAACTGCCTTCTAATTTGAATGTCTTCTCTCTTCTTTTTTTTTTTTGTGATACAAATCACAGAACTCTACTATTAAAATATATGCTGTATCTACATAGTTTAACATAGAAAAATAGAATAAAAAAGTGTTCATATTTTAAGTCTTCCTCCTCCTCCAAACAATTCCTAAAATTCATCCCTTTTACTTTTATACATCCCATAGAGTAGTGGGGGAAGAGGACTATAGCACTTGAACACACCTATATCACAAATAGGAATAAGGAAGTTGTTGCAAATTCAACTCTTGGAGTTAGCGATAAAAACCAACATTAATTCAAGGGAAATATAGATAGAAAAAGGTTGTTTTATACTTCATTTTAATAACTAGGAGGAATTTCAATAAATGATAATTCATTCCTCTCTAGATTCAACTCCACTATGTTGCTATCTACTTAATACTATGGTTACCATGGATTTAAGGAGTGTTCAATTCCTCCTCATCTAATGTGATTCTGACCATTTTCTCAACAAGTCTCAGACTATGGAAGCCGCAGAAATCAAAGGCTGATGTAGCACAGCTGCCAAAATAAAAAAAAATCTTAGTCCACCCCCCTTGGTGCCTTACTGCCCCTGCTTATGTGATAATCTAGAAATCTCTCTTAAGAGATGAAGAATAAAAGAAAGAACTCTGAGAAATATAGACATACACAGAGGTTTTATATGTTCCCCATGTTTCACAATTTTGTTTCTACTGAGATCCTTAAACTCCCAAGAAATAGAATTATGTTGCTGCAGAAACTCTCCCAGAAAGGTAAGGCTCCGAAGAGCTTGTAGCTGCTTAGCTATGCTGGTCTAGGATTTGTCTTAATCTCCTATCTGGGAATAGAGTCTATGGCACTATATACTGTATCTATGGGAGGTTGTTAGTTAGCAGCTTTAGGAGATTCTCTTTTTCTGTCATAATCATTTGTGGTCCACAGGTGAATAATCTCTTACTTAGGAGCCAGGGCATGGAGAGAATTTAGAGAAGATTTGAGCAGGAATAACATAACCAGCAGACAGCATCTGAGATCTATGTACTAGACATTTCTTATTTTAATCTGGAATTCATCACTGAGAAAGATGGATTAATGACAAATAATTTTATAAAAATAAACAACAAATGCACATATACTAAAAAGCTGACATAATAGAGTGATAGAAATAGAAAGGAAGAAAGGAAGGAATGAAGAAGCAAGGAAGGAATGTAGGAAGAAAGGATTTAGAGTTTACGATTTCTTAAGACACCATTTACTATTTTGTATGCTCTAATTGTTACAAAATTTAAATATTTTTATTTGATTTCTCACATTTTTCTTTTTGAAGAAACCTACAATTGCCTGTTAAGAACTTAGACCTATTGTTCCTAGTTCTGCCCTCTGGATATAAACAAAACAACTTAATCCCTCTTCCACTGAAAATCCTTTAAATACTTAAAGTTAGAGATCTTGTCTTTTCTTCCCCAGTTTAAATACCCTCAGGTTTTAGTCAGATTTTTATGTCCTTTGACATTCTGGACCAAATCCTTCCTCTGAATCCTCCAATTAATGATTATCCTTCCTAAAATGTGAATCACAGAATGGTAATACTATGCTAGGCAAGTTCTGACCAAATCAGAAAAGACACACTATCATCTCCTTAAGATCATAACACTGCTTTTTATGTAACATAATAGTACATTAGCTTTCTGGAATGCTATATCAGGCTGATTTTTCATATTGACTTTTCAGTTCCCTAAAAGTTGGTGTTTCCTTTCAAATGGACCATGATCTATTCACACCCACACCCCAAATATTTTATTTGTCTTGCTGCTAAAACATCTCTCAAGTATAAGATTTTTCTATTTATCCCTATTAAATCCTATACTATGAAAATTTGATCCTTGTTTTATCTTATCAAAGGTTTTGAGGATCCTGACTGTATAATATATGTTAATATATCCTTTGGCTTTTAGAGAATGAAAATATTTTAAAAAACGAAACCTTATTAGTTTGGATTTCAACAGGAGCTCTAGGGATGCTGAATATGAGTAGAGACTTTTGGGAATCTAATGTCTTAGCTGTGAAGAGTGATATTCTGTAAGAATTTAAGTCAATATCTATGGCATTCACTTTACTAATTACTAGAGTTACAAAAAAAGGAAAAAAATAATCCTTATTATAGAAACTCAAATTTTAATGGGAAAGACAACATATAAATAGGTACTCATAAGACATACAAAATGGATTGAAGCTACTTTGAGGTGTGAATTTACTAGTATTTCTTGGAGGAAGGTCAGAATCCTACTTAACTTCTTGAAAGACAAAAATTAATTCTTAAAGTTATATAGGAAAATTATCCATTAGATTTTCTAAACCATTTCCTGCCAAGTCCCAGCCTTTGATGAGGATGGAATCAGGTAAATTCTAGAGGAAAGGAGAGTTAAACATGAACAGAACCAGTGTTATATAAATGATGCTAAGTGAACTAGACAAAGTAACTGGATTCTGACAATCAAATGCTGGCACCTTTCTTTGCTGAGAAATCAAAGCTATATTGTTGAAGTATTTATGTGACCGATTGCTCTGGATTCCAGTTCTCAGGTGGGGATGCAGCAGTGTCTTGGCAAATGCTCTGTAATTCTGTGCATCAACTGAAGAAAGGGAATAGTTCAATCATTATAAAAAGTCTCTTGCTACTTACATGAGATGTTTGGGTAGAGATAAAGGATTAGACAGTATACAGGCCATGAAATCCCCTAAAAGCTTATATATTGAAGTGTAGTGTCTAAAAGACTGTGGAGAATTTGAAATTGATGATGCCAGTTCAGTTTTATTGGGGAAAAAAGTCAGTATTTTTTACTTAGATGGAAGTATGAACAGTTAATCATACAAGACATCGGGTTCTGTCATAAAAGCATCCCGAAAACATTGGCAGTATTTCCTGTTTAGTACCATACTGGGTTTGACCCAATTTAAACATTCACTCCTTTTTACCTTAGTTTTTTTGTGTTCCTAAAAATTAGGAAAAAAATCTTTTCAACAGAATTTCATAAGATTTTCACTTTTGTGATATATGGTTTACTAACTCTGAGAGTTTAAACATACTATCATATATATATATACATATATATATATATACATATATATATATATAAATTGTATTTGTATATAATTGTATGTTTATATATGTGTATATGCATACATATATGTATTTGTTGTACATAAATATAATTATACATTTATACATACATGCATACAAATACATATACACTGTAATGAATTGCTTGATCTGCTCTTCTATGGACAAAATAATTGTGGTAAATAACCCTGCTACAACTCTCTTTCCATTCTATTTCATAAATAGACAAATTGCCTATCTTTCAATACCTTTGTATGGGGTAGCTTTTCATCCCTGGTCAAATGAAAACAATTTTTTCCTTTTCTTTTTTAGACATAAAAAATCTGATCGTATACACTATACAAGTCCAAGACAGAAAACCACTGGTCTCCTAGTGGACAATCCAGAACATCTTGCATCTGGGCATAGTATTTATTTTGTTGTTGTTGTTGTTGTTGAAAGTTCAGGAATCTACACACAACTGTATCTGTCCATTTTTCTTAGGCACCACCACTACAGGTAATTCAAAAAGGCATTCTGTGATGATGCAATTAATCACCTTTTTTTTTTTTTAATTAAAGCTTTTTATTTACAAAACACATGCTGAGATAATTCTCAATATTCACCTCTGCAAAACATTTTTTTCAAATTTTTCTCTCCCTTCTTCTTTCCTCACCCCTATATAACAAGTAATCTAACATATGTTAAATGTGCAATTCTTCAATATATATTTTTATAATTGTCATGCTGCACAAGGAAAATCAGATCAAAAAGAAACAAAATGAGAAAGAAAACAAAATGCAAACAACAAAAAAGTAACAAAACTATGTTGTATTCCATACTCAATTCCCATTGTCCTCTCTCTGGATGCAGATGTCTCTCTCCATCACAAGTCTATTGGAAGTGCCTGAATTATCTCATTATGGAAAAGAATCATGTCTATTAAAATTGATCATCATATAGTCTTGTTGCTGTGTATAATGATGTCCTGGTTCAACTCACTTCATTTAGCATTAGTTTATGTGAGTCTCTCCAGGCCTCTTTGAAATCATCCTGTTGATCATTTCTTTTAGAACAATAATATTCCATAACATTCATATACTATAATTTATTCAGTCATTCCTTTATTCAGTCATTCCCCAGTTGATGGGCATCCACTCTATTTCCTTGCCACTACAAAAAGGGCTGCTACAAACATTTTTGCACATGTGGATCCCTTTTCCCTTTTTTATGATCTCATTGGGATACAGGCCCAGTAGAAATACTTCTGGATTAAAGGATATGCACAGTTTGATAGTCCATTATTTATCTTTTCCTGTTATTGTAGCTAATCTGAGAGATGTATGGTGGTACCTCAGAGTTTTAATTTGCATTTCTCTGATCAATAGTGATTTAAAGCACTTTTTCGTAAAACTAGAAATGGTTTTAATTTCTTCATCTGAAAACTGCCTGTTCATATCCTTTGACCATTTATCAATTGGATAATTGATATCAATTATATCAATCTTATAAATTTTAATCAATTCTCTATATATTTTAGAAATAAGGCTTTTATAATCAGCATTTTAAAGACAACTTCTGAGACATTCCAAGAGATACAGAAAATTTCCCCTAGATCTTTATTTGAATGGTGGTCAATTAGAACTAGATTCTATGAGTTATACTTCCAGCACATCCTATATCCACTCATGCACACTTGTTTTCTTTCTGAGTTCCAACCTCAACCTATCCTGCCAACTTTTATGATACCAGGAAGTCCAGTTCCTGGAATATGGCCAATGTAGCTTGTGCATACTACATTAAAGTCACAGGTGAAAACTGAATGAGTCAGGTAGACATCAAAGATGAAAAGCAGATCTGAAAAGGGCTTGGCA
The DNA here is from genome assembly GCF_048593235.1 of Sminthopsis crassicaudata. NCBI lineage: Eukaryota > Metazoa > Chordata > Mammalia > Dasyuromorphia > Dasyuridae > Sminthopsis > Sminthopsis crassicaudata. The sequence goes on from NC_133617.1 coordinate 92,036,298, forward strand.
GCCCTCACACCAGAAATACTAGTTTTCCCTGACTACCCCTTCACCCAAGCTTTTTAGCATGGTGTTTTCATTGAAGTTGTCAGATACTTTCAATGAAGATAAAATAGCATCAAGGTAAACTACTGCACTGAAGGTAGCTTTGACTTGAAAAGGTGACAAACAAAGATTAAAGTGGAGGGAGACACTGCAACTTTTTGTTCATAGATGATTGTGTACTCAATGTGGCCTTTGAGCTAAAATATAACAAACTACTATGGATTGATTCTCTGCTACTTGTACTAATTTTAATCCAACAATGAACACCAAGAAAACACAGGTTCTCTACCAGCTAACAATTTACCTTCCATATGTAGAGACATCAGTTATAGCAGATGGAGAAATTCTGAATGCTTATGGAAACGTTCATTTACCTTGGCAATACACTTTGCAAAGCTGTCCACATAGCAGGTAAGGTTAACATGCATTGCCAGAACTAATTCAGTGTTTGAAAGGCTATGAAGCCAAGTATAGGAGGGAAGAAGTATTAAATTGGGTTGTATAGAAGTCTATAGAGCCACTTTGCTGTGCTCATTGTAATATGCCTCTGAAAACTAGACAATAAACCTCCCCCATGACAAGAAAATGAATTGCTTCCATTTGAATTCGTGGAATGTTCTAAGGTTCCAAACACTGAAGTTCTTTCTTGAGCTGATTTGCAAAGCATTCAAATTCTGCTGCAGAGAATACAATTCCAGCAGGTTGGTCATGTAGCCTGAATACCCAGCATGTGTTTGCCTGAAACACTGTTTAACAGAGGAATCACACAAGGCAGAGAAGTCAGAAGAAATAGTTACAAAGATACTTTCAAAACTTCACTGAAGAACTTTGTAATCTATTGTGAGATACAAGAAGCACTGGCATAGGACTGCCAGCATGTGTGATTGCATCAAAAAAGGCATTATGCTCTATGAACAAAGCAAAATTTCAATAGCTCAAAAGAAGGTGAAATGTGCAAATTGAAAAAAAAATCCACTCCAAAAGTTCATGGACTTTTTTTTTTTTTTTTTTTTTTTTTTTTTTTTATCTTGATGGATAAAGTTTTCATTGGTCTGATCAGCCACAGTCAGACACACTGTACTTGGATCCCAGCATGGTGATGTCATTTTGTTCCCCAAAATAAAATGCTGAAGGAACCTGTCCAGATGATGAAGAATTATTTGTTTTGTGAGGTTCACTGGAACCTTTTGACTATATCTTAGAACCCTCTACATAGCCCCTGGATGATAAAAGTGTGCAGACAATGGATGCTAGGTTATTGCTAGTATCCTGCTAAGATTTTGAAAAAGAAAAAAAAAAAAACACCTAGTATTAGTTTCAATAAGTGAGTTTTGGAGTTTCTGTATATATCAGAGCCACAAGTTTTACTTTTCTATTGACATCAACTTCCTTGAGAAATTTCAAGTTAATCACGATGTATCTCATTTAGGGGTATTCCTTATAACTCAGACCTCCAAGTCCAATTTCTGACATAGACTTTAAAGGTATTATTTTATCCAAATATTTATCATTAAAAGTTTAGAAATGAAGATAAATTAAAATTGATTATGCAAAATAATTTTCAGCCCACATCCTTAATTTTTACCATCTCCTTCTGCATGAGTTCTATGAATCCAGGTGGAAAAAAATTTATAAAAAAATGATGATAACCTCAGTGTCCATATCATCCGTGCTTAGGATAGTCTTGTTCCCCAGACCTATTTTCGTTTCTTAAAGCTGGATCAAAAAATCTTAACTATTTTATGGTCAAAGCTTCTTTCTTCTTCTTCTTCTTCTTCTTCTTCTTCTTCTTCTTCTTCTTCTTCTTCTTCTTCTTCTTCTTCTTCTTCTTCTTCTTCTTCTTCTTCTTCTTCTTCTTCTTTTTCTTCTTCTTCTTCTTTTTCTTCTTCTTCTTCTTCTTCTTCTTCTTCTTCTTCTTCTTCTTCTTCTTCTTCTTCTTCTTCTTCTTCTTCTTCTTCTTCTCCTTCTCCTTCTTCTCCTTCTTTCTTCTTCTTCTTTCTTCTTCTTCTTCTTCTTCTTCTTCCTTCTTCTTCTTCTTCTTCTTCTTCTTCTCCTTCTTCTTCTTCTTCTTCTTCTTCTTCTTCTTCTTCTTCTTCTTCTTCTTCTTCTTCTTCTTCTTCTTCTCTCCTTCTTCTTCTTCTTCTTTCTTCTTCTCCTTCTTCTTCTTCTTCTTTCTTCTTCTTCTTTCTTCTTCTTCTTCTTCTTCTTCTTCTTCCTTCTTCTTCTTCTTCTTCTTCTTCTTCTTCTTCTTCTTCTTCTTCTTCTTCTTCTTCTTCTTCTTCTTCTTCTTCTTCTTCTTCTTCTTCTTCTTCTTCTTCTTCTTCTTCTTCTCTTCTTCTTCTTTTTTCTAGTACACCCCTAGAAATATTGCCATCTAATACATGATTTTAACAAAATGTGACTCTTATTGTGCTTTGTAACTGATGAAATTATTATGTCAATCTTTTTTATGCCTTTCCTTCTCTTAGTTTTATACATGTCCAAGAAGAATAGGAGTATGCATCAGTCTATTTCTCTTGGTGATATTGTTGTCCAGATTTGTTTCTATGATCCTAGTTTGAAAACTAGAACCTGCTGAGATGGCTCTGTGAAACATATTTATCCTTGAAGCTTAGGTGTACACGTGTCAATTCAGACATTGTTGGCAATAGTATCTATGTCTATATAGATCTGATATCATTGAATACATGAGGACCATGCACTAAGGTGACTCAATATTTGCAGTGAAAGTTTGATTTTTTTTTTCAGTATACACAGAGATTATTAATTAAAAAGAAGTCTATCTATCTCAGTCTCTGCACTCATTATTCTACCACTAGAAGAAAATCCATAAGCAAAATTAGCTAGGAGTCTACTAATCTGCCACCCTCAAACATCTTAGCTAACATTTATATACATTCAAGTTAGATAACATCTATCCTTCCTATATGAGATTATTCATGACCACTGCAGATATATGCCTTAGGGCTATCTATCAATTTTATTATTTTATCTGATTCAGGGACTTTTTAATTCATTCTTGCCTGTCTAATCCAAGTCTCCCAGATTGTTCTCCTAAGACATGTGGCTCATATCTAGAGAAAGTGCCAGTTTGCAGGCCTATGGCCTCTGTCTATGACAGAGAGTATCACCTGAAACTTACTCATAGATGAAATAGAGATCCTAAAATTAATTTTGACATAAAAAGAGAAATATCTCTTTTAATTAGGACTTGCTTCTCTTAAAGAAGTTTATCATCCTCAGAAGTTGGATAAATATGAAATTCTTATAAATAAATCCTCACTATCAATTCCTGAAGTGAAAATTCTCAGGCAGAAGCAAAAGTAGCTTTTTAAGTTGCCTCCACTATCTTAATATCAGTGGTCTTAATTTATATACTCTGATATTTTCAATTTGAAACCACTATGCCTTTCCATTACAAAAGAAAAAGTGTAGTACTCAATTATCTCAGCTCCTATCTTTTTAGAGCTTGTTTCATATATGCCCACATTAATATATAAATATTAATATAATTAGAAAATATGAGAATTATATTAGTAATGGTTTCTTGGATGACATTTGCAATATTATTATGTGTACACACATATTTCTGCCATCTTCATTCTTATACATTCATTATATACATATACAACTACACACATTCACATATATGATGTGAATCCCAAAAGCTTATTCTCAGGAATTGCTAAAATGAGCTCATCTGGTTCCCATTATCTAATCATAATCAGGTCAGTTCACCTAAACTGTCCTGACTGCACAAAATGAGGTAAAGCTGGAGTCCATTATTAATCTATCCATCCTCTGAGACTGCCTTGATTACTATATTTGAGACAGTCCTGAAAGGAATTCAGTTTTCCCAGAATATCTTTAAGACAGTCTCAACATCTCAAAACACAAACTTGTTCCTCCCCAGATCCTCCCTTTATTTCCCCCACCTCATTCTGAGTCACTTCTCCCAAAAGCAAGTTGCTTAATCAACTGACTCTGCCTTGCTCAGTGATAATTGATTAAGTCCCTGAAGCTATTTCACTGATATAGATAGCAAATCTCTGTTCTCTGTGCTGGATGTCTTCTCATTGTTGTTCCGTGTCACTAATCATTATACTCTTCTCCAATCTCTTTCATATTATCACTTCTGGTTCCTTTATTTTCACTTTATTTGTAATATAATAGTACTGCAAAAGACTAGACTGTTTCAAGTCATGAAAACAATGCCAAAGATTCTTTCATATATCGCCATGTAGTAATTAATAATACATAGAGTAGCATTCAGATTTTTAATAAATACATAAAAAATTCAGCATTTGCATAATTTTTTTTTCATGGAGTCAAATCAGTTTGGATAAACTTGTTCTACCTCTATCTACAAAAAGAAAAAAGCAAACTATTGATTGCAGCACTTTTGTGGTGGCAAAGAAGTGGAAATTAAAGGATGGCCATCAATTGGGGAATGGCTAAACAGGGTATACTATGAATGTAATGGAATACTATTTTTTAAAATGATGAACAGGTGGATTTTTTTTTAATCTGGAAACATTTATCTGAATTTATGCTGAACAAAGTAAGCAGAACCAGGAGAACATTGTATAGGGTAACAGCAACACTGTGATGTAGATTTAGCTCTTTTTAGCAATGCAATACAGTACAATTCCAAAAGATTCATGATGAAAATACTGATCACATACAGAGAAAGAACTATGGTGTCTGAATGCATATTGACATATACTATTTTCACTTGTTTTGCTTTGTTTTTCCCCCACTGAGGAAATTGGTTTTAAGTGACATGCCCAGGGTCACACAGCTAGGAAGTGTTAAGTGTCTGAGACCAAATTTGAACTCAGGTCTCCTTCTGATTTCAGAGCTGGTGCTCTATCCACTGCACTACCTAGCTGCCCTATTTTTTTCTTTTTCAAGAATGAACGACAGACCTAAGGCTAAAAGAATCACATCCAGGAAAACTAACCATAGTATTGAAAGAAAAATTGACATTCAATGATCTTGCAGATTTTCAGGATTTAGTCTCAACCAAATCTGAATTTATAAGAAACTTTAGTATATAAAAGTCAACATCAAAGACTAATTTCAAGGACTTAACAAGGACAAATTGTCCATGTATACTACATGTTTAAGATTGACATCAGTAATTGGATATTTCAAAAGAAAGATTGGGCAGAACTCAATATGATCTGACTCTAAAAAACAAAACTGTCTAGAAAAAGATAAAAATAGTAATTATGTTATACAAATTCTCATTTAGAGGAAGAATGGACATAGAGGCATTAGAAAAGGGCTGGTAATACTAAAAAAAAAACTATTCACATTGGGAATGGGTGAAATAAGAATTTATTTATATTATGATGGAATACAGAACCTTCCAAAATTTTATAAAGCAATAAAGACAGAGGGACTAAGATAAGGTGGGTTATAAAAGGGTGTATACATTTATGGCACTGAGAAAAGATGTGTAGACTAATGGGAAAGGGATAAAGAAGGTGGAAAAGGGTGGCATAGGATAAAGTGGGGTATAGAAGGGTGTTTAAATTAATGGTTGAAGCAAAAGTTCTATAGATTAATGGGAAGGGGATAAAGACAAAGGAAAAAGCTGGGGAGAGAAGATAAGGAAAGGATCTGTGAGCAGCAGGAAACTAAATAATAGCAAAATGAGTTAAGGAGTATAATTAAAGTAGAAGAATTAACAGGGATAGGAAATAAGAAATATATACAAATACTATAATAAGGATAAGGAGTGAAATTCATTAGAAAAAAAAAGTAGAGCTTGTAATCATTGGTCTTAGACAAAGTCAAACTTAAAAATTCAATTAAGAGAGATATTTACATATATCAGTCATGTTAATACCATTTTGATGCATGTTTACATATGTGTGAATGTATATACATATGTTTGTATATGTATATGTGTATATATATATATATATATATATATATATATATATATATATATATATATATATACATTTATTTATTTATTTTTATGGGGGCATGTGTGTGGGTGGTGTGTAAGTGTGGTTGGGAATATATATATATATATATATATATATATATATATATATATATATATATATATATATATATATATATATATATATATAGTATGTGTGTATGTATGTGTATATACACACATACCTATGCTTAACTGTAGCCTGCATGGGGGAAGTAGATGGAAGGGACTGATTAGGGAGAAAAAGAATAAAGTAAAAAGTGCACAGCAGAGAATAAAAGAATGATCTCCAAGGAAGCAAAAAAAAAAAAAAGATGGACAGTCATGAATATTTCTTATGTTATTATATATGCTCTCCTAAAATGGAAATTTATTGCTACATATTTTGATTACTCCCTTATATTTTGCTGGGCACATGAAAATGTTTTGTTTTGTTTTTTTTCTTTCTTTTTCTACTTTTTAAAAAAATTTATATTTAGTTTCAAATAACACTAAACAAAGAAAAATAACACTAAATAACCCTAAAAAATAACAATTTTTTCAAATTTCAAATAACACTAAAAAAAGAAGAATGGAGGAACCACAACAATAATGTAGAAATATGTTTAACATGATTGATTGTACATGTATAACCTATATCATATAATTTGTTGTCTTGGAGAGGAGAAAGAGAAGGGAGGTAAGGAGAAAAATTTGTAATTCAAATTCTTACAAAAATCAATGTTGAAAAGTATCTTTACATGTAATTGGGGAAAAGTATAATTATGTGTGGAAAAAAAAGAAGAAATTCAAGAGGACTGGGGTGAAGTGGATAATCTTGGCACTGCACAGTGCCTACTTCAATTACCATCAAAGTCATTGAAATAAACTTTTTTCATCTGCCCATTCCACAGGGGGAAATTTTCACATGCTTGGGGTAGACATTCCCCTAAGTCATTGATTGGTTTTTTCAGAGCTCTATGACTGATTTAGTGTCAAGATGATTTACCAAGGTGTGTCAGCTACATATGCTACAGCTTCTTGTACTACAGGTGAGAGTTGGTTGGAAGTTAAACACCAAAAGTGGATGAGCATCCTTGAATAGGTCTCAGTAAGCCCTCACACCAAAGGTACTAATCCTCCCTGAATACTCCCTACCTATTATTATATTGGAAATTCCTTGATGAGAAAACTCACTTTGCTAAAGCAGCCTTAGAAAGCTGCTCTCTAAGTGTGGATCCCAGATGACAGGGGGTACCCTAAACTCCACATCCTTCAGATTCCCAATGTACTACTTTCACAAAAGTTAAAGAAAAGAAAGATTTATAATCATATGTTTCCTTCTATATCATAAAAGCTGGGGGGGAATTTAAACAGAATCATAATTTCGTTCAACTTATAAAGAAAGAACTCTATTTAAATAGAATTTATTTGTAAACTAAATCAGATTGCAGATTAAATTTTATTTAGAGAATTAACAATGGACAAATTAAAGGAGAAGCTGTACATGTCACCAAGATAACCAAGAAACTTGCTTCAAAGAAATCCTGCCTTACACAGTTAGGGAGGAAAAAAGAATAAATAACTGAATCACTTTGTTAATCTCAAATTTTCATTAGGTTTCTATGTGAAGAATGTCAGTCTTCCTTTGACATCATTATTCTGTGAGTCAGGTTTTAGTAATTGAGGTTAATATCAGCAGAAGAAAAGTTCTCAGCTAACTAAAAGTTGCAGGAAGAATGGTTTTGAGTCCTGAATAATAAAAATGAATGAAAGAAAATAAAAAATTCCCACAACAATATGCTTTGTGTTGGCTTTTATGAATCTTGTTATTGACTATATCCACATATGAAACAAAAATTATAATCAAATACCCTTCTATCCCATGTATATTTGTCCTACAATAGGTACTTAGTACAGAAATGCTTTCTAGCAATGTCTCTGGCTTAAAGTATTGAAATATTCTTACATGGCTTAAGTCATATAAGCCAATAATTAAATTAATTCCGTAAAGGCTAAAAGCAAATGAGCAATTTGGTAGTGAAAAGTCAGTTGTTTGGATAAAGAGATAAAATAAGTCTCCCTAAAGAGAAGACACAAAATTTTCTACATTTAAGTGAAAAGTCTTCTCTGAATAATGTTTTCCTCTGCCTCGATATAAAGAGGAAGAGACCTACAGAAAGAAGTCTGGAAGTAGCTATTAATTTATGACTTCTTCCTGTTTTAATAACAAAAGATAGAGATTTCATGATTTGTTATTGAAATATTGAAAATAACATCATGATATTATGATGTAAATATGGATGAATTTGATGTTACAGACCCCCAGGATCGAATGATGTAATGAAGCTGAAGAGCATCCAGAATGTTTAAAATCTATGGCATATGATCAAACCAGCATTTATATAGTGTCTTTTTAGTCATGAAGACCAAAATTTGAATTGTGTCTCCAATAAGTAGGTGATGCTGGGTAAGACTCTGTGTTCCAGTTTCCTCATCTGTAAAATGTGGATAATAGTAGCATCTACAACACAGACTTGTTATGATCAAAACAGTCAGCCTGTAAAGCATTTTGCAAACCTAAAACTCACTTTTTCTTTTTTTCTTTTTCTTTTCTTTTCTATTCTTTTTTACAGCTAGGGAAAAACAACAGAGATTGAGGCTAAGTAACCCCAGCACAGACAGCTCAGAGTCCTGGGGCCGTATATGTGGTGGTGCAGACACTGTGTGTCAGAGACTCTATGGGAATAATCAGACAATCAGACAATTTCAATTGGAAACAGGAGGAAAGCAGCTAAGCACAGGCAATTGGCACAAATGCCAGCACAGACAGTTCAGAGTCTTGGGGTATTCATTACTGACTCCATGGGGTGGTGCAGACTTCCCAAGACAGAGAATCTATGAGGAAGAATTCACAGGAGGATGGATTCTCTACAACAGTGTTGCCCACTCTGCCCTGGTCACAAGCCAGTAGATCAGAAGAGAAGTTATAAAACATCCAACACAAACACAAAAGATCAATAGTGAACCCCAAAATGCCAGAATCTCACAGTCCTTGGCTATACTCATCCAGCACCAGAAGTGAATTAGTTCCAACCCAGCATACCTGCAGCCCCTTGGAAATTCTCCCCAGACCTAAAGGCAGACTTTACCTTTAAAGAAGAATGAGTAAAAAAGTAAAGAGAAGTGATGATAGCTTTTATTGCAAAAGAGAAGAACAGATTTCAAACCTTGAGGAGACTAAAGGCAGATTGTCTTCAGATAAAGCCCCCAAAAGCAATATAATCTGGTCCCCAACACACAAGGTACTCCTAGAAGAAATTAAAAAGTATCGTAAAAGAGAACTAGAAGAAAAATGGGGAAAAGAAATGAAAAATTTGAAAGAGGGTCTAGAAAAGATAACATAGAAACAATCTGAAGAAAATTCACTACAAAATAGTGAAATGGGAAAATCATATAACTTATTAAAAGATAGATTTGATACAATGAAAAAAGAAAGCAACTCCCAGAATCATAGAATTTGTGAAACAAAAAGAAAATAACTCCTTAAAAACAGAATTTGGAAAATGTAAAAAAAAAAAAAAATCCATAGGACAAAATAACTCATTTAAAAATTCAATTGGACAAATACAAAAAGAAGTAAAAAAAAAAAAAAAAGTAAATGAAAAAATAATTCACAAAAATTCAGAACTGAACAAATTGAAATGAATGACTCAATGAGACAAAAAGAATCAGTCAAGCAAAACCAAAAAAAAAAAAAAAAAAAAAAAAAAAAAGAAAGAAAAAGAAAAAAAAAATAGAAAAAAAAAAAAAAAGTAAGATACCTAATTGGGAAAACAACCAACCTGGAAAATAGATCTAAGAGAGACAATCTAAGTATTATTGGATTTCCTGAAATACATGATGAAAAAAAGAGCCTAAACACTATCTTTCAGGAAATCATAAAAGAGAACTGGCCAGATATCACAGAAACAGAATGTAAAATCACTATTGAAAGAATTCGTTGGATGTCTCCTGAAAGAGACCCCAAAATTAAAAACCAAGGAATATTGTGGCTAAAATTGAGAACTATCAGACCAAGGAAAATATTTCAAGTAGCCAGAAAGAAGCAATTCAATAACGAGGAGTCACAATAAGATTACTTAGCACCTAGCAGCTTCAACTTTAAAGGATCAAAACACCTTAAATCTAATGTCCTGAAAGGCAAAGGAACATGGAATGCAGCCAAGAATAAGTTACTCTACTAAAATGAGCATTTTCTTTCAGGGAAGAAAATGGATATTCAATTAAACTGGTGAATTCCATTTATTTTTGATGAAAATACCAGAGGTAAACAAAAAGTTTGACCTCCAAGTATAGAATTCAAGAGAAGCATAAAAAGGTAAAAAGAAAAAATAAACTGTATTTGAGAACTGTATTTCTGTTACGGGTATACAATGAGAGTACATGCATAATCTGATTTTACTGTTATACTATAAAAAAGAAACTAGAGATGGAAAGGGGATTGTAACAGAAAAAATGGGGAAAGTGGAGGTAAAATGAGGGAAATTACATCTCAGGAAGAGGCAAAGATAACATATAATTGAGGGAAAGAAGGGAGGGTGACAAATATTGTGTGAATCTTACTCTCATCAGATTTGGCCCAAAGAAAGAATATTAGATATATGTGGCTTCACCAAGAAACATCTCTCATCTTATAGAAAAGTGGGAGGAGAGAGAAGAAAAGGGAAGGAGTAGACTAAATAGAAGGGAAAAGATAAATAATAGGGGAAAGGTATAAGCAAGGGAAAGGATCTCTAAAGGGGGAAGACTGCTTGACGCAAGTAGTGATCATAAGTAAAATATAGGGAAGGAGGGAATGGGAAATAGGAAAGAGAAAAGTATAATTTGGAGTTAATAAGATGGCAGGAAATACAAAATTAGAAGTTTTAAGTGTAAATGTGAATGGGATGAACTTTTCCCATAAAACGTAAGTTGATAGCAGACTGGATTAAAACCCAGAATCCTACAATATGTTGTTTACAAGAAACACATTTAAAGCCGAGCAAGACATATAGAGCAAGATAGAGTAAAGGTAAAAGGCTGGAACAGAATCTATTGTGCTATTGTGCTTCAGGTGAAGTAAAAAAAAAAAAAAAAAAAAAAAAAAAAAACAGAGATAACCATCCTGACCTCAGATCAAGAAAGCAAAAATTGATCTAATTAAAAGAGATAAGGAAGGAAACTATATCTTGTTAAAGGGTACCATAAATAATGAAGCAATATCAATATTAGCATCTAATTTCCTGAAGGAGAAGTTAAGAGACTTGCAAGATGAAATAGACAACAAAACTATAACAGTGGGAAATCTCAACCTTTCACTCTCAGAACTAGATAAATCAAACCACAAAATAAATAAGAAAGTAGTTAAAGAGGTAAATAGAATACTAGAAAAACTGGATGTGATAGATCTTTAGAGAAAACTGAATGGGGACAGAAAGGAGTACACTTTCTTCTCAGCAGTTCATGGAAACTATATAAAATTGACCATATATTAGGGCATAAAGACCTCAAAATCAATGCAGAAAGTCAGAAATAGTAAATGCATTTTTTAAAGATCATGATGCAATAAAAATTCAAGAAAGGGCCAGGATAAAACAGTCCAAAAAGAAATGGGAAAGTAAATAATCTCATCCTAAAGAATGAATGGATGAAACAACAAATCATAGACACAATCAATAATTTCATCCAAGAGAATGACAATAATGAGACAACATACCATAATTTGTGAGATGCAGCTAAAGTAGTAATAAGAGGAAATTTTATATCTCTAGATTCTTATTTCCAAAAAATAGAGAAAGAAGATCAATAAATTGGACTTACAACTAAAAAAAAGCTAGAAAAATAACAAATTAATTTGCAGATAATGTGATGATATACTTAAAGAACCCCAGAGAATCAGCTAAAATGCTATTAGAAATAATCCACAAATTTATCAAAATTGCAGGATACAAAATAAATCCACATAAATCATCAGCATTCTTATACATCACTAATAAAATCCAACACCAAGAGATGCAAAGATAAATTCTATTTAAAATAACTGTCTATAGTATAAAATATTTTGGAATCTATCTGCCAAGGGATATTCAGGAACTATATGAGCAAAATTACACTTTCTACACAAATAAAGCCAGATCTAAGCAATGGGAAAAATATCAAGTGTTCTTGGATAGGTAGCGCAAATGTAATAAAGATGACAATACTACCTGAACTAACCTATTTATTTAGTGCTATACCAATCAAACTCCCAAGAGCCTATTTTACTAACCTAGAAAAAATAGCCATAAAATCCTTCTGGAAGAACAAAAGGTCAAGAATTTCAAAGGAATAAATGAAGAGAAAAGCAAATGAAGGTAGCCTAGCTGTACCAGACCTAAAACTATATTATAAAGTATATTATGTAAAACTATATTATAAAGTATATTATATAAAACTATATTATAAAGTAGTGGTCATCAAAACTCTCTCTCTCTCTCTCTCTCTCTCTCTCTCTCTCTCTCTCTCTCTCTCTCTCTCTCTTTCTCTCCCCTTCTCTCTCCTCTTAGCTCCAAGCTATTGCTAAAGCCTGTTAAATTTATCTCTGCAACATTTCTCAACCATTCTCCCTTCTCTCTTCTTCCTACCATTTTGTACAGGTCCTCACCAACTAGCTTCTGCTTATTGTAATAGCCTAATGAAGAATCTGCCTGCCTCAAGATTCTTCCCACTGCCCTCTATCTTCAATAGATTTTCATAAAATTTGTTTGACTATCTGAACCCCACTGTCTTTCAATGAACTCCAGTGGCAGCCTATTACCTCTGGAATCAAAAAGAAAATGCTCTATTTATCATTTGAAGCCTTTCATGATCTAACCCTTCCTTATGCTTCCATTCTCACATCTTACTACCTGATATATACTGTTCAATATAGTGACACTGGCCTCCTAGCTGATTCCTTCTTGACTCAGGGAATTTTATCCTGCTGCCCCATTCCCATGCCTGGACATTGTCTTGTCTTCTTTCTACCTTTTAACCTCTCTATTTTCCCTTAAACCCCAACTAAAATCCTTTCTTTCACTGATATGCTTCTCCAGTCCTTAATTCTAGTTTTTTTCACTACTTCCCATTTATCTGGCATATAGTTTGCTCTTTATACATATACAGGTGAAAAAACATACACACATATTTTCTTGTTTTTGATTGCCACATCTTTCAGTCCTCTCTGGACTTTTGCAATCCCATGAACCATGACATGTCAAAACTTTCTATTTCACACTGTCTTTTGAAATCCAAGCTCAAGTTTGTTGCTTCTATGATATTATCTTTCCATCTCTTCTGCCATCTCATTTTAATTTTGCATTCAATCTTTTCCCAACAGTCTGTTTTAATGACTTTTCTCATTATGTGGCCAAAGTATTTGAGCTTCAATTTCAATATTTGATCTTGCAGTGGTCTGACAGGTAAGATATTCCATGATCATCTAAATTAAAAGGGTTTTATACAAACAAATGGCAAACCAAGCCCTTGCCCCAGAAGTATTAACCTTCTCTGAACACCATATATTCCAAATAGGATAGCAGACAGGCTAAATCAGATTGAGAATAACCTAGGGGATTCAAACCTGTCATTGAGTTAGAAGGACATCTACTGCAACCATGTAAAGACTTTCCCATGTAGAATGGGCAGATGAGAACAATTTGTTGCAATTGTCTTGAAGGCAGTTGAAACAGTCACTATGGAAAGTTTGATGTTTGCCAAACATAGACAATGCTAAAGTTATCCCCTGCATCTTTGGCTAACACCTGTCACCTTGACTTTTGTCCTTTCACTGAACTTCATTGATTTAGGTAGAAAGTGAAACTGATTACTTTACAAAACTGTTTTACTTAAATCCAATTCACATACTAGTTAAGACATAACTTATGATGTCATTAATTCTCTTCAGAAATAGGCAACAAACAACAATTGTCTAATTAAATGGGATTTCTCTTTTTAGTTTCTTCCTGCTAAACTTTGTTGGCAATATATAAAAACGCTAATGATTTATGTGGGCTTGTTTTGTTTCCTGAAACTTATTGAAATTATCAAACTAGATTTTTTAGTTGATAATCTTATGCCCACTTATGCCCAGGGTCACTCACAGCCAGGAAGTGTTAAGTGTTTGAGGCCAGATTTCAACTCAGGTCCTCCTGACTTCAGGACTGGTGTTCTAACCATTATGCAACCTACCTGTCCCTAAATTTTTACATCAATATTAATCAGGGAACTTATTCTGCAGTTTTTCTTTCTATGCTTTTGTTCTTCCTGGTTTAGCATTAGCAGCATATTGTGTCACAAAAGAAATGTGGTAGGGCTACATCATTGCCTATTTTTCCAAAAAAAAAGTTTATGTAGCATTTGAATAAATTGTTTTTTAAATGTTTGGGAAAATTCACTTGTGAATACTTTTAACCTTGGGAATTTTCACTAAGAAGCTTGTTTAATGCTAGTTGATTTTGTTAAAGATAATGTTAAGTATTCCATTTTCTTTTATAACACACTGGGCAATTTTTTTTAAATTTTTTATTATATATATATATATTTTATAATATTATCCCTTGTATTCATTTTTCCAAATTATCCCCCCCTCCCTCTATTCCCTCCCCCCGATGACAGGCAATCCCATACATTTTACATGTGTTACAATATAGTCTAGGTACAATACATGTGTGTAAATACCATTTTCTTGTTGCACAATAAACTTTAGATTCCGAAGGTACATGTAACCTGGGCAGACAGATATTAGTGCTAACAATTTACATTCACTTCCCAGTGTTTCTTCTCTGGGTGTAGCTACCTCTGTCACACTGGGCAATTTTATATTTTTTAAAAAATATTCATCTATTTCATTTTGAAAGTAAGATTTACTGACATATAATTAAACAAAATAAATCAAAATAATTAAATAATTATTTTGATCTCTTCATTGGTGGTGAATTTATCCATTTACTTTTTTTTGTTAATGATAATTTCTTTTTCTTCTTTTTTTAAAATCTTTTAAATTTTTAAATAATTTTAAAAAAATTATTATTTTTTTACCCATTTTAATTGTTTTTAATTTTTTTTAACCACAAAACCAGCTTGTAGTTTTATTTATTCAATCAATAGTTTTCTTATTTTTAATTTCATGATTTTCAGGATTTATAATTTGATGTTTAATTTGGAATTTTAATTCTTTTTTTTTTTTTAGTTGTGAGCCCAATTCAACCATCTGCTCTGTCTGTATTTTATTGATTTAAAATTATTCCCTTTCTCCTAAGAACTGCTTTGATTGTATTTCATGAATTTTGGTACGTTGCTTCATTGTTGTTTTTCTTCTATTTATTGAGATTATTTATTTTTTTTACATTGGTTTTTTTGCCACTCCTTCTTTAGTTTAGATTATTTAGTTTCAAATTAAATTTTTTTAATGTGGACACTGCTAGATCCTGGGTTATCCTTATTGTGGCTCCTCCATATCTGAATTGCATTTTTCTAGCAGCTTCCAATATTTTTTCCTTCGTCTGATGGTTCTTGAACTTGGCCAATATATTTCTTGGCGTTTTGATTTTAAGGTCTCTTTCAGTAGGTGATTGATGAATTTTTTCAATATCTATTTTACCCTCTGTTTCCAAAACGTCTGGGCAGTTCTCTTTGATAATTTCCTGGAAAATAGTGTCCAAGCTCTTTTTTTCCTCACATTTTTCAGGGAGTCCGATTATTTTCAAATTGTCTCTCCTGGATCTGTTTTCCAGGTCTGTTGTCTTTCTAATAAGGTAGTTGACATTCTTTTCAATTGTTTCGTTTTTCTGGTTTTGCTTGACTACTTCTTGGTTTCTCCTTGAGGCATTAATTTCTACTTGTTGGATTCTAATTTTCAATGATGTATTTTCTTCACTCACTTTTTTATATCTTTTTGTAATTCTCCAATTGAGTTTTTAAGTGAGTTTTTTTATTCTATGGATTTTTTTTTTCCATTTCATCCATTTTATTATTTAGAGAGCTGATTTATTTTTCCAGCTCACTAATCCTTTTTTCCTTGGAGTTGTTTACCTTTTCTAATTCACTAATTTTATTTCTCAATGATTTGATCTCTTTATCCACGCTGGAGAACTTCTCCAGGCTCTCTTGACAAGCTTCCCTTTCTTTTTCCCATTTCTCTTCTAGCTTTCTCGTGAGAGCCTTTTTGATTTCCTCTATGAGAGTCTTATGTATTGAGGAGCAGATCATATCCCCCTTAGGGGATTCTCTGGGGACAGTCTGTTTTTAGTCTCCCCAGTGTTTGAAGTCTGCTCTCTCTCCATACAGAAGCTGTCAATATTTAGAGCCCTTTTAAATTTTTTGTTCATTTTGTGAGAGCGGGAATGGAAGAAAACAAATTGACAAGAGAAACAGTTGGTATTTTGGGGGATGGGGCTGGATGGTGTTACCGAGCTTCCTCTACAGGCTGTGGGAGAACAGCAGTGAGGCATTCACAGGACAGTGATGGCTGTGCTGTGTCTGCACTCTGAGGCTCTAAAAACTTGCTGAGTCACTTCAGGTGCGGGTGAAGTGGCCAGGTCTCAAGACACTAGCTTTCTGGGGTTTTATTCTTCACCTCAGGTCTTTACACCCTCTCTGCTGTTCCTGGCTTGCTGGCGAGATGGAACATCCACACTGGGGTAAAAGTCTTTTTGCAGAAATGGAAGATATTGCACCCCTCTCCCCTTGAGTCTGAACTGTGTGAGCTGCCTGCCTTGCTCTCACTGCCTGCCCTCATTCTGCACCCAGTCTGTTTGACCCTCCCCCAAGAAAACACAAACCTTCTCTGGAGAATTTCAAGGATGTCTTCTGTTGATGATTATTTGTGGGCTTCTTTTCTGGTCAAGCATTAATCCCGAGGCTTGTCATGAAGTAAGTCCTGAGAGAAAGCAAGGAGCTCAAGCAGCTGTCTGCCTCCATACTGCCATCTCGGCCCAAACTCTTATTTAACTATTTCTAAAAAGGGAAAATTGAGATCCTCAACTAGTATAATCTTATTTTTTTTCCCTGTAACTCATTTAACTTTTCCTTTAAGAATTTTGTTGCTAAACCATTTGGTGCATATATATTGTTGTTGATTTTACTTGGTAACTTTTGGCAAAATTCAGTTTCTCAGCTTATCTTTTTAAAATTAGATCTATGCTTTTGCTTTGTTTGAGATCATAATTACTACTGTTTTTTTTTTTTTTTCCCCCATCAACTGAAGCATCATAGATTCTACTTCAGTTCCTTAACTTCTTTCTACGTATGCCTCTCTGCTTCAATTGGGTTCCTTATAACCAATATATTTTCTGATTCTTGTTTTTAATTCTCTCTGGTATATACTTCTGTCTTATGGGTGAGCTCATTGATTCCTGGCTATGATTACAACTTTTGTATTTTCTTTTATCCTATATTCCCCCTGCTCATCTTTCTCTCTCTTTCATTTTACTCTTCAAAAGCCTTCTTTTATTTTGACCACCATCTCTTCAAATCTGACCAATTTGGAAGTTCTCAGGTGATTTCATGCCTTTACTCTGTCATCTTGATTCTTACCTATGGCATTATTAATACAGTTTTACAGATGAGGAAACTGGGGTTTAAAGGTTGAAGAGCCTTATTTTGCCATGTACAGAAGCTTATAAATATCAACCGGAAGAGTCAGATGTTATACTTCCTAACTCCAAATCTACTTGATTCTCTTTCCACTAAAGCACAGTATCCTTCAGATGACATAGTATTAAGTGGTATATGTCACAAGTATTCAAGTAGTATATGTCACATTTCATCCATGATAAAACTAAGATTTAAAAATTTGAAATAATTTGTACAAAGTCCCATAATTAATAAATAGCTGGCAAGTCCAAGCTAAGAACAGTTAGAATTAGCAAAGATTACTTACACAGCCAAGTATTTGTTAATAAAAGATTCAGGTAATAATTGACCCATGAGAGATTACATTTTAATATGCAGGCTCAAAAAATTGAGTTAAAAAACACAAATGTAAAACCACATAACAATGAAACTAGAATTATCTAATAAATGTCTGTTTGTTAAATTTAATCTAAACTCTACATTTGACAAGTAAACAAAGTGAAGTCCTGAGAGGGGAAGATTATTGTCTGATGCCACAATTATAGTGATGGAAATGCTTGTTGACTCTAAAACACTAAAAATAATATGTATATACACACACACACACATATATGTGTGTGTGTGCATGTGAGTGTATGTATATTCTTAAATTTTAATTTACTGCTTTTTTTTTCTTCTTCAGAACTATTGTAATTCATGTGAAAAACCACTGGTTGTCTTGAATAACATGGTGTATGTTAGAAAAAAGTTGTGGCTTTGGAGTCAAAAAAAATTAGGAACAAATGTCAGTTATTGTAACTTAGTTTCTTTGTGTCCCTGGACAAATCACATTGCTTCTCTAGCTGCCAATTTGATCATCGTAAAATAAATGAAAAAGTATTAGTTGATTTGTAAAGTTTTTTTTTTTCCAGCTCCCAATCTATGTTCTCTGACCATAGATGTATGCTTTTGAAATTTGAGACTCAATTATAATAATCATCTATGTATGCATGGAAAAGGGTAGTTTTTAAAATGCTTATTTCATTTTCTTCACAAATGTAATTCAAATCCAGATGGAAGCTCATATTCTACTACATCCCCACATACACAAATAAAAACAAATCCTCACCCAGAAGGAAGAGAATGAGGAAAAGGAGAGGTAGTGAAAAAGAAGAAAGAGAAGGAGGAAAAGGAGGGAAAAGAGGAGAAAGAGGAGAAGAAAGAAAGAGAAAAAAAAGAAGAAGAAAAGAAGAAAATGAGGAGGAGGAGGAAGAAAAGGAGAAGAAAAAGAAAAAAGAAGAAGAAGAAGAAGAAGAAGAAGAAGAAGAAGAAGAAGATGAAGAAGAAGAAAAAGAAGAAGAAGATGATGATGATGAAGAAGAAGATGATGAAGAAGAAGAAGAAAAAGAAGAAGATAGAAGAAGAAGAAGAAGAAGAAGAAGAAGAAGAAGAAGAAGAAGAAGAAGAAGAAGAAGAAGAAGAAGAAGAAGAAAGGAGGAGAAGAAGAAGAAGAAAGGAGGAGAAAAAGAAGAAGAAAGGAGGAGAAGAAGAAAGGAGGAGAAGAAGAAAGGAGGAGAAGGAGGAGGAAGTAAGATGAGGAAGAGGAGAAGGAAGAAGAATAGAAGAAGGAGAAGAATAAAGAAGAAAAATAAAATAAAATGATGAGGAAGAAGAAGAAGGAGGAGGAAGAGGAGGAAGAGAAGGATAAAGAGGAGGAAAACAAGGAAGGAAGGAAGAAAGGAAGGGAGGAAGGAAGGAAGGAAGGAAGGAAGGAACGAACGAATGAGCGAAAGAAGGAATTTGCCCAAATCTATTCACCTTTTTTTGGTTGAACTAAGATATCTCTATGAATCTATTCACCTTTTTTTGGTTGAACTAAGATATCTCTATGATCTATCTCAGTCCTAACATTCTGTGTCTTTAGGACAGTCTAGTGAAGTATCTGCCATATGTCCTGAAAGTCTGGAATCTCCTCCCCACCCCTATCTAGACCCATATATATACAATTCTAATCTAGACTGGGAGATAGATATAAGTTCTGCCCTTGCTTTGCCAGGTAGTAGTTGATTGATAATGAGAAAAATCACTTAACTTAATTTTAACATCAGCTTCAATTTTCAAATTGTACATGCAATGGGAACATTATTATCAGTAGTATCCCCTTTATTCTCATCTTTATCATCCTTATTTTCATCACCATTGCCTCACTCCAGTGATCACTAGGTATAGTACAAACACCCACTTTGTCACTTACCAGCCACAATATTTAGTCCTTTGTAGTTCTTTAAGCTAAACACTACCTATGCTCCTCTCTCTCCCAGACACTGCTTTTCATGTTTTGAGACACTTTCTCAAAATGCCTCATTCAAAACCCAAGAAGAAAAAAATATATATTCTATTGATGAATATATGATTTAACAATGAGAAAGGCTATTTTGATATTTGTAAGTCTCAGTAATAGTAAATGATTAATAAATATTTATTAATGACTATATAGTCAAATACTGTGCTAACCCCTAGGGATACAGTTGTTAAAAAATAAAGAGAAAGAAAGAAAAGAAAGAAAAGAAAGAAAGAAAGAAAGAAAGAAAGAAAGAAAGAAAGAAAGAAAGAAAGAAAGAAAGAAAGAAAGAAAGAAAGAAAGAAAGAAAGAAAGAAAGAAAGAAAGAAAGAAAGAAAGAAAGAAAGAAAGAAAGAAAGAAAGAAAGAAAGGAAGGAAGGAAGGAAGGAAGGAAGAACAGAAGAAAGAAAGAAAGAAAGAAAGAAAGAAAGAAAGAAAGAAAGAAAGAAAGAAAGAAAGAAAGAAAGAAAGAAAGAAAGAAAGAAAGAAAGAAAGAAAGAAAGGAAGGAAGGAAGAAAGAACAGAAGAAAGAAAGAAAGAAAGAAAGAAAGAAAGAAAGAAAGAAAGAAAGAAAGAAAGAAAGAAAGAAAGAAAGAAAGAAAGAAAGAAAGAAAAAATCTTACCTCCAAAGAACTTAACATCCAGTGCTACTCAGTGAAAGAACATGGCAAAGTCAATGAAGTTCAAATTATATACATTTCGTTGGAATATAATATGTCCTGAGGTGTAAGTTCTGTCTCTCTTTGTAGAAGGGTTTAATAAGAGAATGGAGCACAAAACGATTGCTTGACTGGGTTTACATAATTCTAAGAGAAAAAATTCAAGCCAATTGTGTTCATCATGAGCATTTTCTGTTATTTTATAGGAAGATAATCTTAAACTATTTCTTTATCCTGTGGTTGTTAGAGGATTCTGGGAGCTTTATACACCTTCTATTGACCTCCCGTCTCATTAATGTGGTAATTCCTTAACTATACACATCACAATCCATCAACACTTACTAATCCTATGTGACTTTTGTCTACTTGTGTCCATAAATTTATTAGGAGAATGATTTGATCTGATGAGAGGAGAGTTGTCCTCTGGATTTTCAAATATTCCTTGTATGTGAGGGCAGTGTGCTGGCTGTAAATCTGCATGTCTCACTAGCCCATCTTATTTTATGGCACTAGATAAGTTCTTTATCTCAGAATTCTTAAAGGGAAATAATTATCCAACAGTGTTAGAATTTTTCCAAATGCCTCCTCTTAGTGACTGTGTTGTATAGTCAGAAAAGCAGTGATCAAAAATCAAACATCTGGGATTCAAATCCAGACTTTGTACTTGTGTGACCATGCACAAATAACATGGGTCATGTGGACTAACTCCAAAATAAATGTGTTCTGTCAAGAAAAAAAAAATATTTTTAAAATAGTGACAAATAATCTTTTTTATATCCCCCTCCACAGATATCATTTGTTTACGTAGACTCACACACACATGTGTATTTGTGTGTGTATTCAGAGTGTGTCATCATAAAACTAGGTGATGAATTTATCTTGTCACAGAAATGCATGAATCTATCAACTATGCCTGGGTGGAGGTGTTATATGTCAGGGAAGGGAGGGATACTGTGGATAAAATAATGGAAAATTGAAGTATTGAGCAAGTATTTATATTATTATGTTTTCAGTTAAAATCAAATTCCCAAATAAATAAAAATGGATTTAGAGTTTAATAGATTAGTTTGTCATTTCTTAAATTATTTTAAAACCATTAGAATTTGTATGGCTATGAAATGTGGGTTCAGTGAAAAATTTTTTAACACTTCTCATATCTCTTCATAAAATATTAATATCAATCAGCAAGCATTTTTCAATTACTTATTATGTACTTGACACTATGCTAGAAACTGGGGTTTAAAAGACAAAAGAGAAAGGGTTCTTGATCTCAAAGAATTTATAGTTCTTAGAAGTGATTTCATACCATAGTTTATACTGCCAAGTAGTAGGTAGATGACCAACGCAATATGTAAGAATCCTGTATTTGTCAGGAAGAAGATATCAAATACATTGTCAAATGCAAAGGCTTTCATGGTATGAGGGAGAAATGTTATACAATTAGGATAAGAGTAGCATGTAGGGTTAGAAAATCTGTTTTGTCCTTTGTTCTCAAAGAGAACCATACATCAAGGAAATGATGACATGGCATGCAAATGAGTTGGGATTTCAGTGAGGGAGGGCTTACAAAGTCATCTGCCTCACTTTCTCCTCCAGAGCAATTAGGGTAGCAAGATATAGATCAGGGCATTGGGGAGATGGCCTGGATGCAGTGGGAGACCCTGGTCTTTTCAAGTAAAGGTCTCTAAAAGGTCTCAGTTTGACTGAGATAATGCCATCAGTGATTAAGGTTAGGTAAGAAATGAGGCAACAAGTGGCCTCTTCTACCTAGTCCAAAAAGAAAAAAAAAAAAAAAAATCCAGCCTGGGAGGCAAAGATCCTCTGGTTTCTAGCTAAAACATAAACACTTGCTACTTACATTCACTCTGAGTTAATCAGGGCCCTAGAAATAACCAACTGGGACTTAGCCTGGGACCTTTCACTGGACAATCAATGAAAACCAGAGTGACTGAAGTTTACGGAATTGACCTTAAGAAAAGAATCTAGTTGGTAAACCCCATGATATCCTGGGAGGTTTCAGCAATCAAAAGAATTTGCAGAAAGAAGGGAAGGGAAACTCCACATGTCCTACCAATTGCATTGCTTTTGAACTTCCTTAGATTTCTCCATCATGCAACTATCCCTAGGAAAATTTCAGGATCTAGAGAAATCAAATTAGTCTTGCTACTCTCACTTTTACCCTCTGTTCTTCCCATTGGACTTTGTGATTGGAAGATAGATCAATAAGTTCCAAAACCTCCATTCAATAAGGGCCCCAAGAAGAGTCAGCTTAGTTCTCACTTGCTCTACTACTTTGGGTCTCTGTAGGGCTTCTTCATTAAGTCCCCTTTATTCCATTACCTTTGTCCCCATTTTTTAGCTTTCTTATATGTGTTGTCTTACTCTTATTGGATTCAAATTTTCTTAAGGAACTTATTTATAGCCCTAAACTTTAGCATAGTACCTGGCATATAATAGGTTTTTAGTAAATTTTTATTGATAGGAAAGAAAAAGGAAGGAAGGAAGGAAGGAAGGAAGGAAGGAAGGAAGGAAGGAAGGAAGGAAGGAAGGAAGGAAGGAAGGAAGGAAGGAAGGAAGGAAGGAAGGAAGGAAGGAAGAAAGGAGAGAGGGAGGAAGGGAAGAAGAAAAAGCAAAAGGAAGAAAGGAAGGAAGAAATGGAGAGAGGAAGGAAATTCAAGATATATTAGGAAAAGAAGGAGGGGGTAAGAGAAGAAGGAAAAAGTGAGGTAGGGAAAGAAGAAAAAAAAGAAATTAAAAAAGAAAAACAAACGAAAATTCAGCATATTTCTCCCTATGCTGTGTCAAAGACAAGTCATGGGTAAATAATTAATAGATGTATTGCATAGATATTTTAATAAAATAAATGCTTCTGAACTAGAATTGACAACATTTGCAAATGAACTGTCTGATTATTAAGAAACACTGGCTGCATTTCCATCTAATTAATTTGCAGTATTTTGTGGGAAAGCAGAGCTGACAGCTGCAGTAACAGGGCTAGCCCTCAGCAAGAGGGAGAGTGGATAATGTTTGCCTTCACTATAATATAGGTCCTATTGATTCCACTTCCATAATATTGTTCACATTGCCAAGAGATACCATCCTTACTAATACATGATTTCAGCCTACTTTATTGTAACTGTTGTCATAGCTTCCTAACCAATCTCACTTGTATTTTCTCTTCTTTCCCAATCCATTCTGCTACTTCCAGAATAATCTTCCCAGTGTCTAGTCTCCTTAGTGCTTAAAATATCTTCCTGTTCAGAGACCCTGAGAATCTTCCAGTTATTTACAGAGTAAAATACACAAGACTAATATTCCAGGCTTTCCACAGTTATTTCCTCCAACCTTTTTTTTTATCAAGTAATAATTTATTGGAGAACCCCCATATACTTTTCAGATATTCTTCATCTCCATAAAATTGAACAATTTGTCATCTCTGCTCTGTTCTCTTTTTAAGCCTTAACTCATATTGTCCCCAATCATTTCTACTCAGTTCACTATTTTTTGAAATTTTTCTTTTTCTCCAAGGCCTCCCTCAGGTATCACCTCTTTTGCTAAAATAATCTGTCTTAATTCCTTAATATGTCTTTGTTAGGATGTCACTTATATAAAGTGATCATATTCTTTTTGGGTGTGGGGATATAGATGTATTTATATTTACTTATAATTAGAGTATACTTTTTTGGAGCACATTTTTGAGGGGGATATTTTCAGCATAAAGTATACAAATAACAAATGTTAAATAGATACTTGTTTAATAAGTTATATAAGTTTAATAATATATATAATATAATATAAAATAATATAATATATAATATAATAATATAATATAACTTATTAAACAATATCACATTATATATTTACATATGTATGTGTATATATATGTATATATATATATATATATATAAAAAATATGATATTGTTTAATAAGTTAAAACCCACAAAATTTTTTGGTGTAGGAAAGTATAGACAGAGGGAATATTTACCAGCTACATACATATTATATACTGCTAAGTAATTCCTGTTCTTAGAGAGTTAGTGATGATGATGGTGTGTTTGGAGGGAGGGATAGTGAGAAGTTGAGTGATTTGCTCTATTCACAAAGTGAGTATGTGACTGAAAGAGAATTTGAACTCAGATCTTCCTGACAGAAGCTGGTCTTTCATATACTATTCACATGCTGAATTGTCTTGAGTTTAAAAATCTGTCAAATCTTTACTTTTCATTTCTAAACATTTCTCAGTTGATATTCTCTCTTCCTAGATTTTAGTCTAGACTCCAGCCAATGACATAAAATAAAATTCATTATTGATTTATGCTTAATTATAATTAATGACAACAACACATAATGGTTAACATGTATGTAATACTTTAAAATTAAAAATAAAACTACTATCTGTCAATATTCATAAAAATCCAGGAAGGCAAAAACTAAAAATGTACAGATGAAACAGCCTTTGAGAGATTATGTAATTTAGAAAGATTATGAGGGATGACCTATGACTAGTAATTGTAGGAATAAATTTTCTTTTATTTTTTATTTATCCTGAACTTAAGACATAAAATAAGCTCTTGGTAACATAATAGAAGAGAAAATATGATTATACATGAAACTGCAAATCTCTCATATACACTTTGTTATTCCTTTTAAATATATAAATAAATCTATCATTTTACTTTTTTTTTTTTTCATTTTTCCTTCTTGTACTCCTGCCCTAGAGATGGCTACCATTAGACACAAATGTGTATATGTATAAACATATGTGTCTATATATGTAAAATTATTCTATTCATTTCATTTATTAGTATTTTCTCTGGATGCAGATATCATCTTCCTTCATATATCCTCTGTAGTTAATTTCAGTATGTATAATAGTCAAAGTGACAGTCACTCACAGTTTTTCTTAAAATAATACTGCTATCATATACAATATTCTCTTAATTCTCACTTCACTCTTCATTATTTCATGCAAATCTATACATGTTTTTCTAAAATCATTCTAGTTCATCATTATAGCACAATAGTATTCCATCACAATCATTTATCACAGTTAGCCCAATTATTTCCTAATGGACAGGGACCCTTGTAATTCCTCAGCTCTCTAAATTTCCTCCATAAACAAAAACAATATTGCCAGGAAATGAATGTAGAGCAGCCAAAAAAAAAATAAAAAAAAATTAAGAGATAACTTCTTTAGACCACTTTAGATTTCAAGGAAATTGATTTCATTTAGGATTTCAAGGAAATCAGTTTCAGAAGATTTGGACTGAGCTCTCCTGGAGAACTCCACTGAGTCAATAAGCAGCAGAACCTGAGCCAAAAGTGTGGGGAAGTAGATTGGGCTCAAGAACTTTCTCTTTAGGAGCTTTAATTCAAGGAACAGTGTTGGGATCAGAAGACTGAGTCTGAGAAGACTGAAAAACTACCCACTGTTCCTGGACATCAGGCCTAGTAATGTTGATCAAATGTGATCCTGGGTTGCAACTGTGGGTGGAAAGGAGCAAGCAAATGCCAGGCTAATGTAATACCCCAAGAATCAAGACCACTTAGAGCCAGTGTTAGCTGGGGGTGGGGAGGCTAATTGGGAATTAGGGAAGGAAAGAGAAGGAGGATTAAAATTTGATTACAATAGTATGCTGCCAAAACTAAAATAAAATAAAAATGAACAATCTAAAAAAAAAAGACCCCATAAGATGTAAAAGAAAATCTGAGTTCATATTCAGAGGAAGATAATGAGGTTAAAGAAAAATACTCCTTCTCATAAGAGTAATACCAAATGGTCATAAACCCCCCAAAAAACTTCTTGCCTGAACTTCAAAAACCAAATTAAGGGGAAAAAATAAAAACAATCCAAGAAAATAATATAAATAAATTTAAACAATGGAAAAAGAAGTCCAAAATCTTAAGAAAATTAGAATTGGAGAGGCAGAGCCAAGATGTAAGTAAATGTAGCAATTCACCCAACCTCTCCTGAAAAATGCTCCTAATTCCTTTAAATAATGACCCTGAACAAAATTTAAAACATCAGGACACCCAAAAGAGAGGGTAGAACATTTTCCAGCAAATGAAAAGTTAGAAACTCAACAGAAAAAAATTAGTGACACTGGGGAGAGCATGAAGTCTGAGCACAAGAAGCACCACTGCAGCCCCAGCTCCAGCCTATCAAGGGGCAGTGCTGGAGGCTTCTGCATTAGGGGACACCAGTCAGGACTAGACAGGTCAGTGGAGAGAGTGTGATGAGGTGGGAATCTGGTGTGCAATCCCAGAGCAACCTCAATCAGTGGCGCCTCAGCAATAGCCAGCACATGAGATCTCACAGTCACAGTGGGGCAGTGAGTCTCTTCACCGTTCCAGGACAGAATAACAGAATAGAGGGCTTGTGGTCAGGTTCCCAGAGGGATCTTTGAAAGCAGCTGCACCAGACCCTGAAACTGGGGACAGGGTACCCTCAACTCTGGAAATAGGGACCTACTTTGGCAAAGAATTAAAAGCCAAGTAATAGGTTAGGGAAATAAGCAGACAACAGAAAAAAATTTTTAACCTTGAAAGTTTTTTTTTTTTTTTTTTTTTTTTTTTTTTTTTATGATGACAAGGAAGATCAAAGCACTTGGAAGATAACAAAATCAAAGCTCCTCCATCCAAAGCCTCCAAGAAAAATAAGAATTGGTCTTAGGCCATGAAAGAGCTCAAAGGGTCTTTGAAAATTGAATAAGAGAGAGATGATTCTGGGTAGATGGTAGAGTAGGTTGGTAAATTTCAAGCTTTCCTGATTTCCTCCACAAATAGAAAAAAAAAATTGTGGCTCAGAGTGATGAGAGTTAGGTAAGGGGTACATGGATGAAACTAGGGTTAATTGAGGTCTAGTGGCAGGTTCGAGGTACAAGGAGTCAAATAGAGCTCTCCTGCAACCCCTTTGGATTCGGTGCAAGGATACAGAGTGGGGCCTGCAATAGTTCCACCTATCTCCCCCCCCCACCTCTCTCTCTCTCTGGAATAGGAGCTGCTAGTAGGAGACAGATTTCTAAGCAAATTATGCAGTTAGACCAAAACAGGCCACCCCAAACTATTATAGTCCTGATATCAAAATGCTGAAATAGTAATTAAGGAACTGGGGTAACAGGAGTGGAGAAACAGATCAGAGAGGCTGCCAGTCCTTGGACAGGTGTCTTATTTCTAGTTGTTTCTAAAGAATAATCCCAAAGACTGAATAAGGGATTTCAAAGTTAAAACATAACCCAGTATAGTCCAGTAAATTTTAAGCAAAGAGTAAAATAATTTTCAATTCAGTCTGAACTTAATGAAATAGGAAGTAGGGCAGAAATGCCTAAGAAAAATACATCAGTTTTTCCCAATTTCCTGACCAGCTTTAATCAGTTTCCTTCCTCCCCTGTTTACAGAAATTATCAGATCATACATAATAGACTAGTAAATTTCCTAAAATCCCTCAAACATACAGCAATAGTTAAACAATTTCTCTCATACAACAATAGTTAAACAGCTTTAACAAATCCCAGTTAAAAATAGATCAATTAACTTAAATGCAGGTCTACTTGGAATCTTTTACAAAGCCAAGCCTCTGTGGAAGATGGGTGTGGATGAAATCCACATGGCCCTTCCCTACTCCATTTCTAAGAGGCAGGGGGAGGGGAAGGCAGCTAGCCTTCACCCCAGGCTAACTAGGTGCTTAGCAGAGAACAGTGGGTCAGTTGAAAGACAAATGATTCTGCCTGGCCCAACCTTTAGTAGTTTGAGTGGGGGGGGATTGGAGCGTTTAGAAAAGTCAACCGTAATTGGAGACTCGTAACTCCTGAAAATAAAGCTGGGGGTTGGGTGAGGAGAGAAAGAGGGAGAGAGAGAGAGAGAGAGAGAGAGAGAGAGAGAGAGAGAGAGAGAGAGAGAGAGAGAGAGAGAGAGATTGGAATTTCTACCCAGAGTTCAGGTGTCAGCTATTTTCTCAAGCCCAGAGTTTGTCTCTGCATTAAGAGACAGCTTAAAGGAGAATCTATTCATATTCTATAGTCCCTGCGCTCCTTGGACTGACATGCCAGAAAAGCTGAGGCAAGATAGAGATTAGTTTAGGGAAATTGAGGCAATAAAAGAGAACTGTGGCACAACAAAATAGAGAAAGATTCTAGAGAGGCGCAAAATTGAAAGTAGTTAAGGAGTTTTCAGATAGGCTCTGTCTTCCCAACTCATTCACTGTTGCAGTTCAGGGAATAAGATGGAGACAGAAGTTCTATACTCTCTTAAAAACTAATTTAATTTGCCTTGATTTGGAATTTTATTCCCCAGCCATCATTCCAAAGGTCTTTCTTGAAGTTCCAACCTGGCCAGAGTCAGAGGCTAGGAAAGGAAATTTTAATTGTTGGCAGCGAGCATAGAATACCAATCGAGAAAAATAGGATAGTGTGCTAGGAGCTAAAGGTCCTGGGCTGAGAAAATTCAGGATTTAAACAGTTCTCACTTGTAAGGTTAGGTAGGAAAGTGAGATGGAGAGAAGCATTATCTCTTCACAAGCAGGTAAGTGTGCCCTGAGCTAAAGAAAAAAAAATGAGCATTTTAAAATTCTCTGTCTTTGTAGACAGCCTCCAGAGCATTGAAAAGTATAATTTTAAGGCTGCTACAGTGAAAAGCTGTGGCGGGAGGCATTGCTCTAATTCAGGATGACAAAATCAGGGAAACCGAGTCCCATTTTAAAATGTATGGAGCAAGCTAGTTCTCTGAGAGGGCTGAAAGCCTCAGCTCCTTTAAGAGCTCTGGTAGGGGAGTGGCCCACTTCTGTAGCTTGCCCACAAAGTACCATTTTAAGAGTTTTGAATCCCCAATTTCCCACTGTACAATTAAATGGCAGTTTGCCAAGCCACATGGGAGCAGTTTGAGAGAAGAGAGAGGATGGAGGGAAGAAAGAGATGTTATCTTTCCCAGTGCTTCCCAGATGGGGAGGGCTTGAGGGTGGGGTTGCTCCTACCTTTGTTCAAGGGAGTAGCAGCCAAATTCACCCCAATCCAGTGACCTTTCTCTTTGTAGCTACAGCCTACCACTACAGTGGAGTGGGAGAGGGGATCAAAGACAGATTTCTACCCCAGAACAGATCAAAGAGACTGCTGGCCTTGGACCCCTGAGAGAGGTGGGGTCCTCAGGATGGCCATGTGGTGGGAGGAGGGGTGAAGAAGAGACACTTCCTCCCATGTGTCTCAGAGTTCCGAGCCTGCTTTCTGGTGAGAGAAAAGGGATTAGAAATGCCTTGCAAAAGAAGGTCTTTTGTCTTCTGGAGGGAGTTTCTTCAAAGCAAGCATCTGCTAAGAAAGGGTTTTTTAAGAGGTAGAGGTGTGTCTAGATTGTGGGCAGGTAAAAGCTTTTAGTTTTCCAGATTCTTGCAGCTTCTCTCCTAGCTCTAGAGACAGAAAATGAGACAAATTTTGTCAATCCACAGCAATTCATAAAAAAATTGTGCCCAACATAGAGCTCTAATAATGACCCAAGCCGATGTGGCTTGGATGTCCACTGCAAGACAGGGAAAGAAAAAAAGTCTTTTACCTTATCCAGAGTTCCGGATTCCCTGGTAGTAACACAGATTTTCTTCCTGGAAGCTGCACAAACAGCTGAGAACCCAGATTGGTTCTGAGAGACCTGAAAAGGTTAAGATTAGTTTTGGGGTCCCGTTTTCAGGGTTCCCATTTTTGGGGCTCCTGGTGAGGGAACCAAAATGATGATAGTTAGGTAAGGAGTACCTGGATGAAATTAGGGTTAATTGAGGTCTAGTGGCAGGTTTGGGGTACAGGAAGTCAAACAGAGTTCTCCTGCAACCCCTTTGGTTTCAGTGCAAGGATACAGAGTTAAATGAGATCTAGTAACATCGCAGAGTCCCTAGATTAATAAGAGAGGTTTATTTGGGGTTTGGAAGTAAGGGTAAAGGTAGAAAGATGCCATGACCAGGCTTGCTCCAGGCAGACAGGAATCCTTGGCATGGCCACCATAAGGATGCCATGTTTTAGGGCTCCTGCAAAGAGTGGGCTCCAGGGTTCCTCTTTTTATAATGAGGCTTTTGGTAATCTTGAGGAAGATGGAGTCTCTGGCTGGTTTTGGCCAGGGTTAGAATTGAATAGAATTCAATGAGTTTTTAGATAAGGAAGAAGCTATTTGTGGGGGTTGGGAAACCTGAGCAGATCATTAGAGTGGGTACTGGTGCAGCCCAAGTTAGCTCAGATCCGGTGGGGTCTGGGAAAGCCCAGATATCTCCCATTGGGATTCATGGGGCTGGGAATTAGAAAGGAATCTTTAACCCATATAAAGAGCAATCATAGACTGGTGAAAAACTAAAAAAGACTTTGGACAAAACAGAGGTCCTCCTGAAAGACCCTAGGCCAGAATTAACCTATTTTAGGTGCAGACACCTGGTTAACTCCTCAGAATCACCAAATGGGAGACCCCTCAGACTAGTTGGTTGTGGCTGGAACCCCATCAGGAACCAGAAAGACTTTCATCTCCCACAATGTTTGTACAGTTGGGTTTTGAGTCCCAGAAGATGAAATAAACCTCAGCTGATTGGGAACACCAGTCCCAGGTGTGTTGGTGAGACTGGCTCTGGGAAAGAAGGATCCATCACCTGGTGAGTGCAGAAGCAGGAGGACAGAGCTTCTTCTGGCTGTGGGTACTTACAGGAGGCTGGAGCTCTTGGTTTGGGGATCCTGGTCAGAATGGAGAGTCGAAAGGAAGTTTAAGGCACCATCCCCCACCCCACTATTAGAGATGCTTACTTTAATACTTCTTATTAAAAAAAAAAAAAAAAAAAAAAAAAAAACTGCCAAAAAAGAAAAAAAAATCCCAGACTAGGGTTCATTTTCAGAGGAGGACATTTTAGTAAAAATAATGTTTCTACCAAAGAATAATGTGAAATTTCTCCCTGCCCAGAGAGAATTAATAGAAAAGCTCAAAAAAAGAATTTAAAAATTAAATGAATGTCAGTCCTTGAGAAAAAAACTAAAAATAAAAATAAAAAGAAAAAGAAAACCCATTCAAGAAAAAACAAGAAAACTATGGGGAATAAAAGTTAACCAACTAGAAAAGGAAGTACAGAATTAACAAGATAAAAAATAATTATTTGAAAATCAGAATTGGGCAAGAGGAAGCCAGTGAAGGTATGATACCAACAAATAACAAAACAGATTATAAAGAATAAGATTATAAAACAGAATGTGAAACATCTTATAAGAAAAAATAACAGATCTAGAAAACAGATTAAAAAGGGAAAATACAAGAATAATTGGACTGCCAGAAAATTCTGACCAAAAAGAAAACCTTGACACAATAATGTAAGAAATAATCTAAGAAAATTGTCCCGGAGTGATGGAACCTGAAGGGAAAGTATAAATAGGAAAAAAATCCACTAATTACTACCTCAAAGAGATGCTTTGTGGAAAACTGTAGAGGTCCTGAACTCTGAAAAGGTGTACTTAAATCCAGCTGAGCAACATACTTATATTTAAGTATATAGTTAATACTTAGTATGGTGACATAATGGTTTCACACTCTCAGTGTGTTATAATGATGTAATTTTACTTGAAGTATTTAGGGTTGAGGAAGGGAGAAAGAGGTCTCTCTCAGTCACAGACACAGAGAAGACTTCAGACTCTAGGCTCCTGACTCCATCTTTGACCAGCCTCATAGTGGCTCTCCTGTCTTCATCACTTCTCCACCTAAAGACCAAGGCCCATCCAGAGATACTCCAGAAAGCTAGTCCGGACATTACAGAAAACACACAGCAATATTATTGCCAAATTGTGGACCCTCAGATCAAACAGAAAATTCTATAAGAAACTAGAAAAAAAAAGCAATTCAAATATACTGGAGTTGCAATTAAAATTCTATAATACTTATCAGCAGCTACAATAACAGACTGACAATCAAAAGAGTTAGGATTGTGGCCAAAAATATCATTTCCAGAAACATAATCTATAATTTTAAATGGAAAATAAATGGAGATTCAATAAATTTGCAGATTTTCAGGATTTTCTATCAATGAAACCTAAACTTAACAGAAAATTTAACATATAAGAGCCAATATCAAAGATCAATTTTAAGGCATTTAAATTGAACAAACTATTTAAACATGGAAATATTATTTATGTGTTTATATATACATATATGTATATGTTTAAGATCCACATTAACAACAGGATAATTCAAAAGATAGGTTAGCAGAATTAAGGTAAAAAGAATAAAGTAAATAAGGCATGCAGTAGAGTACCTAAGAACAATTTATTAGGAAGTAAAGAAAAAGTGAACATTCATGAATTCGTGGTTATTGATTATTATGGTAGTTAGAAAGAATATAAATAAATAGAGGGCATGGGTGTGAATTGAATATGAAGGAATAATATCTTTTTTAAAATGATAAAATTAAGGGGTAAAAGAGAAAGGATGTTCTGGGGGAAAGGGAGAGGGGACAAGTGGAATGATGCAAGTTATCTGCCATCAAAAAGAGGCTAGAGAAAACTTTTACAGAGGTGGGGAAGAGGGAGAAGAGAGGATGACAGAGTGAACCTTACTCTTGGGGCAAAGACAAAATAACATACATGCTCAATAGTGTATTGAGGGGAAAATAGGAGAGGAATGGGAGATGGGAAGGGGGAAGAATGATAAAAGAGAGAGCATCTTGAGGGAGGAAATGGTCAGTACAAAAACACTTCTGAGGAGGGACAGAGTGAAAGGAGAGAAAGAATAAAAGGGGGAAATGCAATTAGCAATATCAATTGAAAAAATTTTTTCAAAGTAAATTTCTCTGATGGACTATTATTGCCCTCTGTGCAATGATGAGCAGGATAATCTCAGAAGAAAAAATAAAACCTGGAAATTCCTTCTAAACAAAGTGAAATATATTGTGTACCAAGTAATATAAATGTTCTGTGCTGACCAGTTTTGATATTCACAGCAATACAATCATCCACAACTACTTTGAAGGACTTATGAAAAATCCTATCTATGTCCCCGAAAAGGAACTGACTATATCTGAATATGGATTAAAGCAGTCTCTATTTTCTCTTTATCTCTTTCTTATTTTTAACATAATTTTTCTTGAAGGTTTTATTTTCATTAAGGTGGGATCAATGTTTTCTTTTACAACAACTTTTATGGAAATATTTTGCATAACTTCACATGTGGTTTCTCAAATGTGGATGGGGATATGAGAGATAACCTATTATTCAAAAATCTTAAAAACAAATATAAAAATATTTTTAATGTAACTGGGAACAATTTTAAATAAATAAATACATTTAATAAAAAAGGAAAATTGAAATTGGGCAAAAGGAATTGAATGATATTATAAGATACTAAAAAGTAATAAAACTTTTATAAAAAATAGAAGATAATCTGAAACATCTCAGTATAAAAACAACTGATCTGGAGAACAGATCATGGAGAGACAATATAAGAATTGTTGAACAACTTGAAAATTCTGATCAAAACAAAGAAATTTTGATAAAAAATCAAAAGAAAATTTTAAAAATTTTTCTTGAAGTTTTAGAACAAGGGAGTAGGGTGGAAATAGAGGGGAAACAATCTATTTATTGTCCACCACTTGAAAGAGAAAGATTTTAAGTCTAGCTCAGGCTGAAACCAAATCCAGAATGTATTTCCATTATACTGCATTGTCTTTCAAAACTTTTTAGTTAATAAATACTTTGGAGGTGATTTAAGCCAGTGTCTTTAGTCTATAGGGCAATAAGAGAGCTAGTGATTAGCTTAAGATCACCAAAAAACAAAACAAAACAAAACAAAACAAAACAAAACAAAACAAAACAAAACATAATAATACAGGGCTAGAAACATCCTATTTCCTTATACCCAATGAAATAATTTTATTGACTTTCAAATTTTAGTGTTAAGTATTTAAGAAAAGACTAAGACACAAAGTGTTTTTAATTACATATAAATGTGTTATAATAAATTTGATTGATGAATATCAGAAGGTCTTGTCTAGTTTGTTGTTTTTAAATGCATATTCCAAAGAAAGGGATTGCATAATAATGTAGAAGGACAACTGGATTCAGCTTCACAAGGCTTCATTTGGAATGTTAACTCTGCTACTAGGACTCTATGACCTTGAGGGTGCTTCTTTCTTTCCTAGGTTTTATTTTCCACATATGTAAGATGAAATTATAGGAGTCTATAATGTCTGAAGTTTCCACTGATTCTAAAATTTATGATGCTATAATGTTCCTTGATGAATTTGTCTTGAGAATCCCAGAAATGACTTAAATGGCATGTTACTGCTACTACTGCCGTATCAGGTATGTTGGTGTGGAAAAAGACAGCATATTTCCCTTGGAAAAAAGACTTAAATAGCATATGATGATTGCCTTAAAGTAAGAAAAAGATGAGCACTAAGCTTATTCTGCCTCTCACTATAGCCCAGGATTAAAAATGATGTATGGGAGAATAGTAAAAAGTAAGCTTGAAATAAGGTAAAAATATATTAAGAGTGATACTAATCCTATAGAATGAAATGCTTTGCCCCATTAAATAAAAACATACTAGTAAAGGTGTATTGTGAACATCATCAGGTGTCCTTATTTAGACATGGATTGGATTAGATAATACATGGGACCACTCTGAACTCTTATATTTCATTGTTTTTATTGATCACATTTATGTACAAAAACACAAATAGACATTTATTTGAAGATGCTCCATTTGGGGGTTTTCTTAAGAAAATGTTATCTGCTTACCCAAAATCTTATTCTCCTCTGATATGAATGAGATAATTCAAAGCATCTTTATCATAATTTTCTTTTTTTCCTTTGGAATGTGGAAACAGAAAGGTACTATTACCTGTTCTATCTCTACAATGATGTATTCCTCATTAGGGTGAGGATTCTTAGATCTTCATAAATCTTGGGGAATAACTTTTGTGATCTTTAATTATTTTCTTTTAGTTCTTCAGATTCCTAGAAATTCTGAACTGCTTGGCAAACTTAACAGGTGATCTGCTTTTAAACCAGTGACTGCCAGAAGACTATACCTCAGGGTTTGAGATGGGACAATTTATACTGCTTTCTGAAGGTGAATACTGCATTGAGGAAATGATTACAAAATCATAGAATCTCACAAAAATATGGACCATGAAATATAATTGCAGACAACAAACTAATACAAATAGAAAAAAGAAAGTAACTGTCTTAAAGGAACTTATATTTTAATGAAGGAAGATAAGCACATAAGTTCCTGCTAATCAAGGGGAACCTGAGAATATTTTAAAATGGACAATAAGGTAGCAAATTGAAAGAGATGAAGCACAAAGATATTTGAGTTAAGTTTTGAGTTAATCTTAAGTTAAGAGATTGATATGAAACATGGCTGACATCTAGCCTAAATTGGTGGTCCCAAAGAGTGGGATGTCAGTGAGAAGAGAAAGGATCCAAGGCAGACTTTTCCTTGGGTAATAACATAATAAAAAAGAAGTAAAGTGTAGGAGAGTCCAGGTGAATGTTATATGATGATAACTTTTCCAAAGTCACAAAGATAATGTCAGGGCCAAAAATAAAATTCATTTTTTTTGAAGTCATTCTTTTATTTTATTTATTTTTTGTTTGTTTGTTTGTTTGTTTTTCCCATAATGTCTCTTAAACAATAAAATAAAAAAAGTTTGGGAGAGGAGGTGGACAAATGATGTCCACTTCAAAAATATGACATAGAGCTCGTCCTTAATTTCCAGCTTAATTTTTTTCCTTGCCCTCTAAATGAATGTTTTTGTTTTTTTGTTTTTTTTTTTTTTGTATTTTAAAATCTGTGCACTGAAATATATGATGGGTTTGGGGCTAAAAATCCTAACTTTGAATTCTACCTATGCCACTTAGGTAACCTTAGGAAACTCATTTATCTTTTGTGACCCAAGTTTCTTTGTCTGTAAAAGGAGTAGTGTGTCTTGATGGCTCTCAAGACCTGATCTCGTGGTTCTAAAATCTTATTCGATATTTTTTGCAGAGATTCCCCATATTTCTTGGAGTTGTCCTAAGAACCAACAAAAATCACTGTTTGCTATGGGTTTTGATGCAATGATAGTCTGTCCAATATAATAAAAGAGCTTGATATATGCCTACTCTGGAGTGAGAAGCTATGAATATAAATTAATTTTGTCCCTGTTCATAGTAACATTGATTTATTCTTCTCTTCAACTCTATCATAGAAGAATGTTTTCTTTTATTTCCTTTCTTGGCTGCTTCCATCTTCACCACTTCCAAACAGGAATGGAACAGAGCCAGCTCAACCTCGCTCATGAAAGTCAATCATTAAATTTTCAGTATAAAAATTGATACCTCTGAAATGAGCAAATGCTTCAAATATAAGATAAGCTTATTGTTTTGCTAATTGTCTAGACTTACGTGATGGAGAAAAAAAAGTTACTAATGGAAATAAATTTTTGTTATGCATACATTTTTTTTTTAAGAAAACCAATTTTTAAACAGTTACCAGTACATCACCATTTCTATTCTTCCTTACCAACATTGACATGATTTCCTTCAGGACTCTGATTATTAAAGTATCAATATCATGGTATGATAAAAGAAGTTGAAACATGAAACCAGGAGACCTGAGTTCTATGGGTGAGGGAGGTACAAAGGTGAATAGCTAAAGTCCTTTCTGAATAAACTTTATTACTATTACCAAGAAGAAAAACACTTCTTTTTATGATTCAACATTGGAACCATATAAATCCAGAACTGAAGGTAGCATCAAATAACATTTAGTTCATCTAATTACTGTCTAAAGTATGCATACTCTTTGACATCTGATAAAAAAAAAAAAAATTAAATACTTGTTTGAAGAACTTACTCCTTCAGTGACAGGGAACTCAGTACCTTCTGAAGGGGTAAATTCAATTGTTTGACTGTAACATACCTTATTTGAAAATTCTTCTTTATACAAATGCAAAATCTGCCTTCTCTTATCTTCTGGTTCTGTCACTTTCCCATCTTACACACAGACACACACACACACACACACACACACACACACACACACACACGGATATAAGGGAGGGAGTTCAAATTTTTGAATGAATTATCCAGGAGAGGGATTAATCCTGTTCTTCTTGGCCCCAGAAGACAAAAAAAAAATAAAATAAAATGGATTAATATTAGATTTGACCAAAGGTAAAGTTCTTATCAATTACATTAATATGGAATACATTATATTAAGAGGTAATAGGTTCCTTCAACATATAAAAAGTAACTTAGGCATATTGTAGGAAATTTTATTTTTTAAACTTTGCTGGATTAGATGTCCATAAGATGCCATTGAAACATGAAATTTTATGATTCTGTGAAACTATATTCAAAATCTCTGATTTTACCAATTTAAAAATTTTTACCACCAGCTATACATGAAAATTCATTTATGCCTCAATAGAAAAATCTGACAGCATTATTTTGAGACAGAGAAGTTAAATGTGTCACCCAGGACTACTCTAGGTAGTCAGAATCCTAGGTGCTATTTGAATCCAGATTTTTTTTTTTAATTTTGCTTTCAGTACTCTAGCCAACATATTTTATTGCTTTTGGTGGGATTAGTAGCAGAAGCAGTAGCAGCTTCCACAAGGGGAGGATTATTTAGGAGACAGATATGATGTTTTCAACATATATTTATTTATTTTTTAGGTTATACACATACCTTCATTTTTATAGACATTTCTCTTTCAGTCATGTTGGGAAAGAAAAATCAGAACAAAAGGGGAAAACGACAAGGGAAAAAAAGCAAAAGAAA
Source organism: Sminthopsis crassicaudata (assembly GCF_048593235.1). Classification (NCBI taxonomy): domain Eukaryota; kingdom Metazoa; phylum Chordata; class Mammalia; order Dasyuromorphia; family Dasyuridae; genus Sminthopsis; species Sminthopsis crassicaudata. Next base: position 92,074,649 of record NC_133617.1, read on the forward strand.
AAATGGTGAAAATAGTATGTTTCAATCTCCAATCAGTTTCCATAGCTCTCTCTTTGGATGTACATGGCATTTTCCACCCAGAGTTTATTGTAATTGCCTTGGATCATTGAATTGCTAAAAGCTAAGTTTATCACATTCCATGTCTTTCGTATACAATAACTTGTTCAGCCATTCCCAATCGATGGGCACAGACTCATTTTCCAATTCTTTGTCATCACAAATAGAGCTGCTATAAACATTTTGCAATATGAATTCTTTGTCCTTTTTTATGATGTCTTTTGGATATAGATCCAATAATGGCACTGTTGTATCACAGGATATACACAGTCTTTTGACTCTTTGGGCATAATTTCAAATTTTTCTCCAGAATGGGTGAATCTCTTCAAACTCCACAAAAAATTTCTTAGGGAAACAAATATGATGTTAATGGTAAAAGGAACTTCGAGTTGGATGACAAGGTGACAAAAAAGGACAGTACCATAACTCTGTATTCAGGAAGAAAATCTAGCCTCAAACATTTAATAGATATTTGTCCCCAGTCAAGTCACTTCATCAGAGAGTAATTAGAACACTTACTTCCTAGGGTTGTTATAAAGATCAAATTATACAAGATTTGTAAACTATTTGACAGAGAATTGATTGGTACATTATAAATGTATTTTCCTTCCTTCTTTCCTTCCTTCCTTCTTTCCTTTCTTTTTTCCTTCTTTCTTTCCTTACTTCCTTCTTTCTTTCATTCCCCCCTCCCTTATTTTAATAAGATCTTCTTTCCTTCCTCTATACATCCATCTATCCCTCTTTCCCTCTCCCTTCTCTTGCTCCTTCCTTAATTTCTCTCTCCTTCCATTCCTACCTACCTTGCTCATTCATCTGATATTCTCTTCCCTTCTCCCTTCTTCTCTCCCCCACCTTACTTCCTTTATTTTTTCATTCATCTCCCTCCCTTTGTTCCTTCTTTCTTTCCTTCCTTTATCTCCTTTTTTCTAGTAATTTTTTTAATATACGTTGTTTTATGAATCATAGTGGAAAAAATAATCAGAGCAAAAGGGACAATCACGGGAGATATTAAGAAAAAAAAAGTGAATATAGCATGTGTTGATTTAGATTCAGTCTCCTTAATCCATTTTTCTGGATGCAGATGGCATTTTCTGTCCAAAGTCTATTGAGAATGCTTTAAATCAGGGGTGGAGCCAAGATGGCAGAGAAGTTACATGCGAATTTGTAAGCTCCCTTCTTCCCTCAATACCAACTGATTAAATCAGCCTCAAAAATAATGCTGAACTGATAAGGGGGAAAAACACTTTGTGAATCTTACTCTCATCAGAGAAGGCTCAAAGAGTAAATAATTGACATATTTGTTTTTCAGGGAATTCTTTCTCACCTCATTATAAGGGGGGAGAAGAAAAGGGAAAAGGAAAAGGGGAACAAGGGAAGGGTAAAAGAAAGGGGAAGGGACTTATAAGGAGGGGGGAGGGATACTAAAAAGGGAGGGCTATGCATCACAAGTGGGGTCCATAAATTAAATACTGAGGAAAGGGTTCAGGGGGAACAAGGGAAAAAAAAACATAATCAGGGGATAATAGGATGGCAAAAATTACAGAATTAGTCATTTTAACTGTAAATGTGAATGGGATGAACTCTTCCATTAAAAGGAGGCAGATAGCATACTGGATCAAAAGTCAGAACCCTACAATATGTTGTTTACAGGAAACACACTTAAAGCATGGAGATACACACAGAGTAAAGGTAAAAGGTTGGAGCAGAATCTATTATGCTTCAGGTGAAGCCAAAAAAGCAGGGATAGCCATCCTTATCTCAGTCAAGCAAAAGCAGAAATTGATCTAATTGAAAGAGATAAGGAAGGAAACTATATCCTGCTAAAAGGTAGCATAGACAATGAAGCCATATCGATACTAAACATATATACACCAAGTATTATAGCATCTAACTTCCTAAAAGAAAAGTTAAGAGAGTTGAAAGAAGAAATAGACAGCAAAACTATAATAGTGGGAGATCTCCACCTCGCACTCTCAGAATTAGATAAATCAAACCACAAAACAAATAAGAAAGAAATTAAAGAGGTAAATAGAACATTAGAAAAACAAGGTATGATAGATCTTTGGAAAAAACTGAATGGTTATAGAAAGGAGTATACTTTCTTCTCAACAGTTCATGGAACCTATACAAAAATTGACCATATATTGTGACATAAAGATCTCAAAATTAAATGCAGGAAGGCAGAAATAGTAAATGCCTTCTTCTCAGATCACAATGCAATAAAAACTACATTCAACAAGAAGTTAGGGGTAAATAGACCAAAAAGTATTTGGAAACTAAATAATCTCATCTTAATGAATGGCTGAGTGAAACAACAAATTATAGAAACAATTTCACCCAAGATAATGACAACGATGAGACATCATAGCAAAATCCAAAATTTGTGGGATGCAGCTAAAGTCATAATAAGGAGAAATTTTATATCTTTACAGGCTTACTTGAATAAAATAGAGAAAAAGAAGATTGATGAATTGGGCCTACAACTTAAAAATCTAGAAAAAGACCAAATTAAAAATCCCCAAACAAAAACTAAACTTGAAATTCTAAAATTAAAAGGAGGAATCAATAATTTTGAAAGTAAAAAAAAAAATTTGAATTAATAAATAAAACCAAGAGTTGGTTTTATGAAAAAGCCAATAAAATAGACCTTAGGTAAAATCTGATCAGAAAAAGAAAAGAGGAAAATCAAATTGTTAGTCTTACAAATGAAAAGGGGGACCTTTCCACCAATGAAGAGGAAATTAGAGAAAAAATAAGGAGTTACTTTGCCCAACTTTATGCCAATAAATTTGATAACTTAAGTGAAATGGATGACTACCTCAAAAAATATAGGCTTCCTGGATTAACAGAGGAGGAGGTAAACTGCTTAAATAGTCCCATTTCAGAAAAAGAAATAGAAGAAGTTATTAATCAACTCCCCAGGAAAAAATCCCCAGGAACAGATAGGTTTACATGTGAATTCTACCAAACATTTAAAGAACAATTATCCCCAATGCTATATAAACTATTTGAAAAAATAGGGGATGAAGGAATCCTTCCAAACTCCTTTTATGACACAGACATGGTACTGATACCTGAACCAGGAAGGTTGAAAACTGAGAAAAAAACTATAGACCAATCTCCTTAATGAATATTGATGCTAAAATCTTAAATAAGATATTAGCAAAAAGACTTCAGAAAATCATTCCCAGGATAATACACTATGATCAAGTAGGATTTGTACCAGGAATGCAGGGCTGGTTTAATATTAGGAAAACTATTACTATAATTGACAATATTAATAATCAAATTAATAAAAAACATATGATCATCTCCATAGATGCAGAAAAAGCATTTGATAAAATACAACTTCCATTCCTAGTAAAAATTCGTAAGAGTATAGGAATAAATGGACTATTCCTTAAAATAGTCAGGGGCATATATTTAAGACCATCAGTAAGCATAATATGTAATAGAGATAAATTGGAATCTTTCCCAGTAAGATCAGGAGTGAAACAAGTTTGCCCACTATCAGCATTACTATTCAATATTGTATTAGAAATGCTAGCCTCGGCAATAAGAGTCGAGAAAGAGATTAAAAGAATAAGAGTAGGTAATGAGGAAATCAAACTGTCACTCTTTGTGGATGATATGATAGTATACTTAGAGAACCCCAGAGATTCTAATAAAAAAATGGAAATAATTCACAACTTTAGCAAAGTTGCTGGATACAGTTTAAATCCACATAAATCCTCAGCATTTTTATACATCACCAACAAAATGCAACAACAAAAGATACAAAGAGCAATTCCATTCAAAACAAATGTCAAGAGTATAAAATACTTGGGAATACATCTACCAAAAAAAAAAAAGTCAGGAATTATATAAGCAAAATTGCAAAACACTTGCCTCAAAAATAAAGTCAGATTTAAATACCTGGAAAGACATTCAGTGCTTATGGATAGGCCGAGTGTATATAATAAAAATGACAATAATCCCCAAACTAATCTATTTATTTAGTGCTATACCAATCAGACTCCCAAGAAACTATTTTAATGACCTAGAAAAAATAACAACAAAATTCATATGGAAGAATAAGAGGTTGAGAATTTCATTATTTATGCTGCCTTTCAGCAGGATATAGTTTCCTTCCTTATCTCTTTTAATTAGATCAACTTCTGCTTTTGCTTGATCTGAGATAAGGATAGCTACCCCTGCTTTTTTGGCTTTACCTGAAGCATAATAGATTCTGCTCCAACCTTTTACCTTTATTCTATATGTATCTCCCTGCTTTAAGTGTGTTTCCTGTAAACAACATATTGTAGGTTTCTGATTTTTGATCCAGTCTGCTATCCGTCTCTGTTTGATGGGAGTATTCATCCCATTCACATTTACAGTTAAAATTACTAATTCTGTATTTCCTGCCATCATATTATCCCCAGATTATGCTTTTTCCCTTGACCCCCCTGAACCCCTTCCCCAATATTTAATTTATAGACCCCCCTTGTGACGCGCAGCCCTCCCTTTTTTTTTGTATTCCTCCCTCCTCCCTCCAAGTCCCTTCCCTTATTCTCCTTTTCTTTTTCCCTTTTCTTCTCCCTCCTTTTAATGAGGTAAGAGAGAATTCTCTGAAAAACAAATATGACAATTATTTACTCTTTGAGCCTCTTCTGATGAGAGTAAGATTTACACAATGATTCTCCCCCTCTCTAAATTCCCTCAGATATGGTGTATTTTCTATGCCTCTTCCTGGGATGTAGTTTCCCTCTTTTGATCTCTCCTTTCCCTTTTTCTGATACTATCCCCTTCCCTTTACTACTTCACTTTTTTATGTTATATCAGTAAAATCAAATTATCTATGTGGACTTTCTGTATATCCACAACAGAGATATAGTTCTCAAGGGTTCTGTGTACCTTTTTCTGTTTCTCTTCAGTCTTGTGGATGTAGATCAAATTTTTTGTTTAAGTCCGTTTTTTTTCTTAGAAACATATGGAATTCCTCTATTTCATTGAATGACCATCTTCTTCCATGGAAAAAGATGCTAAACTTAGCTGGGTAGTTTATTCTAGGTTGCAATCCTTGATCTTTTGCCTTTCGGAATATCAGGTTCTAGGCCCTTCTATCTTTTAATGTGGAGGCAGCCAGATCTTGGGTGACCCTTATTGTGGCACCTTGGTATTTAAATTGTTTTTTTCTAGCTGCTTGCAGGATTTTCTCCTTTGTGTGGTAATTCTGTAGCTTAGCCACTATATTCCGTGGTGTTCTTTTTTTAGGGTCTATTTCAGAAGGAGTTCGATGAATTCTTACAACATCTACTTTCCCTTCTGTTTCTATTATCTCTGGACAGTTCTCTTTGATAATTTCCTGTAAAATAGAATCTAGGCTCTTTTTTTGGTCATAGTTTTCTGGAAGTCCAATGATCCGCAGATTATCTCTCCTAGATCTATTTTCCAGGTCTATAGATTTTCCCAGTAAGTATTTGACGTTATTCTCCAGCTTTTCATTTTTTTTTTTGTTTTGTTTGACTGATTCTTGGGTTCTCAATGAATCATTTATTTCTATTTGTTCCATCCTGACTTTTAAGGAGTTATTTTCTTCATTCACAGTTTTTAGTTCTTTTTGTAAATGCCCAATTTCATTTTTAAATGAGTTATTTTGCTCTATTGAATTTTTTTTCCATTTCCCTAATTTTTTTTTTTTTTTTTGAGAATTATTTTCTTTTTACAATTCAGAAATCCTATATTCTTGGGACTTTTTTATCGTCTCCAATTCAGAAATCCTATTTTCTTGAGACTTTTTTATCTTCTCCAATTCAGAAATCCTACTTTCCTGTGATTTTTTTACCTTTATTAATTCACTAATTTTGTTTCCCTGCATCTCCTGTGAATTCTTTATTTTTTCCAACTCCAATTTCAGAACGTTGTTATTCTCTATCATAGCTTCTCTTTCCTTTCCCCATTTTTCTTCAAACTCTCTTAACTTTTTAATAGTCTTTTCATGGAGATAGTTATGTGATGGGGGACAGGAATCGTTCCCCTTTAGGCTGTTATCTGCTGACTCTCTGCTGTTAACTTCCTTGGTGTTGGATACCCACTCTTTCTCTCTGTAGAAGGAATCTATGGGGTTTTTTGGGCTTTTTGCTCATACTTAAAAAAAATTTTGGGGTCTGTCCCTGGGGTAGGAAATTATTTATTTATTTCTTTACCATCTTCCTCCCAGACAGGATGGATGCAGTGGCCCCTGCACCTGAGCTAAGAGAGAGCTCTGAGAGAGAGTTCCCCACCCCCTCCCTGGAAGTGCCTCAGAGGTGATCAGCACTGCTGTGCTCTGAGGGCGCTGTGTTTTAGCGGCTTCCCTGAGGTTTGAGATTGAACAGTAAAGGTGACTCAAAGCCCAGCCTATGCGTCCTGGTGGGGCGTGGATGTCTGCAGCAGGTGACATGAAAAGCCCCTGAGCTCAAACTGGAAGTGTCTGCCAGAAACCACGGTCCCTAGTTCAAAGGTTCTGCTTCTCTGGGACTTCCGTTCCACAGCCTCCAGCCAGCAGAGCCAGGCACTATGAGTTACCGCCCCGCCCACTCTTCAATCTCTTCACTACCCCCAGGTGAAAGCCTGGATTGCCTATGTCGGCCACGCCCCCACTGCCAAGATCTGCTGAGTCACCCCCAGGATCCGGGAAGATCCAATCTGGTTTTAAATTTTAAAGTTGCTTAGATTTCTCTTCTGAACTGCTGTATTATAAGCAGAGAAGAGCTAACAGCCTGTGCCAGATTCTTTTATCTCAGTGGATTCTCTGATCCCAGAGCCCTCCCCAGTGTGACCGGCGCAGTGTGCCACTACCCCACCGTCTGCACTGGCCTCTCTTCTTCCTCCCCTGGGAGCTGACCTTTCCTGCCGAAACTCCAGATACTCTTCAGCTGGTAAATCGTGCTTCCAGTCCTTGTGGATTCTATCAGTCCAGCACTATTTCTGAGGCTGATTAAATCTAGTTGGTTGTGAGGGAAGAAAGGAGCTTACACAGTGGCGTGTATCTTCTCTGCCATCTTGGCTCCGCCCCCTGAGGTTGAGAATTTCAAAGGAATTAATTAAAAAAAAAAAAAAAAAAAAAAAAAGTCTGATGAAGGTGGTCTAGCTGTACCTGATCTAAAGCTATATTATAAAGCAGCAGTCACCAAAACCATTTGGTATTGGTTAAGAAATAGACTAGTCGATCAGTGGAACAGATTAGGTACACAGGACAAAATAGGGTACAACTATAGCTATCTAGTGTTTGACAAACCCAAAGATATCAACATTTGGTATAAGAATTCATTATTTGAAAAAAACTGTTGATAAAACTGGAAATTAGTAGGGCAGAAATTAGATATGAACCCACACTTAACACCATATACCAAGATAAAATCAAAATGGGTCCATGATTTAGGCATAAAGAATGAGATCATAAATAGATTAGAGAAACAGAATATAGTCTACCTCAGACCTGTGGAGGAGGAAGGAATTTATGACCAGAGGAGAACTAGAGATCATTATTGATCACAAAATAAAAGATTTTTGATTACATCAAACTAAAAAGTTTCTGTACAAACAATACTAATGCAAACAAGATTAGAAGGGAAGTAAAACATTGGGAAAATTTTTCACAGTTAAAGGTTCTGATAAAGGCCTCATTTCCAAAATTTATAGAGAACTGACCCTTATTTATAAGAAATCAAACCATTTTCCAATTGATAAATGGTCAAAGGATATGAACAGACAATTCTCAGATGATGAAATTGAAATTATGTCCACTCATATGAAAGAGTGTTCCAAATCTCTACTGATCAGAGAAATGCAAATTAAGACAACTCTGAGATACCACTACACACCTGTCAGATTGGCTAAGATGACAGGAACAAATAATGATGAATGTTGGAGAGGATGTGGGAAAACTGGGGCACTAATGCATTGTCGGTGGAGTTTTGAAAGAATCCAGCCATTCTGGAGAGCAATTTGGAACTGTGCCCAAATAATTATCAAACTTTGCATACTCTTTGATCCAGCAATGCTACTACTGGGCTTATATCCCAAAGAAATACTAAAGTTGAGAAAGGGGACCTGTATGTGCCAAAATGTTTTTGGCAGCTTTTTTTGTAGTGGCTAGAAACTGGAAAATAAATGGATGTCCATCAATTATTATGGTATATGAATGTTATGGAATATTATTGCTCTGTAAGAAATGACCAGCAGGAGGAATACAGAGAGGCGTGGAGAGACTTACATGAACTGATGCTGAGTGAAATGAGCAGAACCAGAAGATCGCTGTACACTTCAACAACAATACTGTATAAATATATAGTCTGAATGAAGTGGGTATCTTCAGCCTAAAGAAGATCCAACTCACTTCCTATTGATCAATGTTTTACAGAAACAGCTACACCCAGAGAAGGAACACTGGGAATTGAATGTAAACTGTTAGCACTACTGTCTATTTACCCAGGTTACTTATACCTTCGGAATCCAATTCTTAATGTGCAACAAGAAAACTGTATTCACACATATATATTTTATCTAGGTTATACTGTAACACATTTAAAATATATGGGATTGCCTGTCATCTAGGAGAGGGAGTAGAGAGAGGGAGGGAGGGGGGGAAAATTTGGAAAAAATGAATGCATGAGATGTTATAAAAAATACACATGCATAGTACTGTCAAAATTGTTTTTTATAATTATAAAATTAATAAAAAATAAATTTTAATTGAATGTAAAAAAAGGAGATATTGCTTTAAATCACTGATTTTTTTCTTTTATAATCTTTCATAGTTGATTATCTCATATTCTTGATGTTATTGGATATAATGTATTCCTGGTTCTGCTTGTTTCACTCAGCAACAGTTCATGCAAATATTTCCAGGGCTTTCTAAAATCAGCTTGTTCATAATTTTTATAAGACAATAATATTCCATTATCTTTATATACCACAACTTATTCAGCCATTCCTCAATTGATGGGCAACTACTCATTTTCCAATTCTTTGCTATCACTAAAGGAGCTGCTGGAAAAAATTTTTGCCCATGTGAATCCTTTACCCTTCTCCTTCTTTATGATTTTATTGGTTTACAGATACAGTAATGGTACTACTGGGTTAAAGGGTATGCATAGATTTATAGCCTTTGAACACAGTTGCAAATTTTTTTTTTTTTTCCAGAATGGCTAAATCATTTCACAGTTTCATCAACTATGCAATAGTGTCCCAGTTTTCTCACATCCTCTTCTACATTTATCATCATTTTTTGGTCATCTTAGCCAATATTAGAGCTGAGAGATGGTACCTCAGAGTTGTTTTAGTTTGCAATTATCTAATCAATTGTAATATAGATCATTTTTTCATATAAATAGATGGCTTTAATTTCATCTGAAAATTGTCTGTTCATCATCTTTGACCATTTATCAGTTGGTAAATGATTTGTATTTTTTATAAATTTGACACACTTCTTTATATATTTTAGGAATGGGACCTTTATCAAAAACACTGAACATAAATAATTTTTTCCCAGCTTTGTACTTAACTTTTAATCTTGTTTCAGTGGGGTTTTTTTTGTGCAAAAACTTTTTAGTTTTAATGTAATCAAAGTTGTCCATTTTGCCTTGCATAATCTCCAGTTCTTCTTTGGTTATAATTTATTCCTTTCTCCAAAGATCTGATAGGTAAATTGTCCTTTGTTCACCTAATTAGTTTATGATATTATCCTTTATGCTCCAATTGGGCATCCATTTTGAACTTAATTTGGTATGGGATGTGAGATGTAGGTCTATGCCGAATTTCTCACGTATTATCTTCCAATTTTCCCAGCAATTTTTGTCAAATAGTAAGTTCATTTCCCGGAAGCTAAAGTTTGGGTATTTATCAAATACTAGATTACCATAAGCTTTGCTTATTGTACCATATGTATTTAATATGTTCCACTTATCAACTACTCTACTGATGGTTTTGTTGACTATTGCTTTGTAATATAATTTTAGATTTAGTACAGCTAAGCCACCATCTTTGTATTATTTTAATTAATTCACTTGATATTTTTGACATTTATTCTTTCAGATGAATTTTGTAATTATTTTTTCTAGTTCTGTAAAATAATGTTTGAAGAAGTAGACCAATTTAGGCAGAATTGCCATTTTTACTTATATTAGTTCAGTCTACCCATGAGCAATTGATATTTTTCTAATTGTTTAGATCTGATTTTATTTCTGTGAGAAGTATTTTGTAATTGTGTTCATATAGTTCTTGTATTTCTTTTAGCAGATAGCCCCTCAAGTATTTTATATGGCTACAATAATTTTAAATTGAATTTCTCTATCTCTTGCTTACTTACTTAGATATAAATCGAAATGTTAATGATTTGTATGGATTTATTTTATATTGTGCCACTTTGCTAAAGTTGTGATTTTTTTCTAGTAGATTTTGGATGATTTTCTAGGGTTCTCTAAGTCTGTTGTCATATCATTTGCAAAGAATGATAGTTTTATTTCCTCAAAGCCTATTCTAATTCCTTTAATTTTCTTTTATTATTACTAAAGCCACAATTTCTAGTAAAATGTTGAATAATAGTGGTGATAATGGGCATCCTTGTTTCACCCCTGCTATTATTGGGAATAGCTCAAGCTTTTCTCCATTACAAATAATGTTTGCTGTTGAGTTTTAGAGAGATACCGCTTATTATTTTTAGGAAATCTCTCTTCTTCTCTATTTTATCTAATTTATTGTTTTTTTCATAAAACTATTAGTTTTTTTAATTAGTTCAATAGTTTGCTTTATTTCAATTTTCTTAATCTGTCATTTGAATATCAGAATTTCTAATTTGCTAATTCTAATATTGCTGTCATCATATAAATGAGTCCATTCACAGCTACACGCTCAGTCCATTGTTTTTCCATCTGGTGTAAACAGTTTAAACTTTAAATAATTCGTATTTCTTCTTGTTTACCTTTCTATGTTTCTCTTGTGTCTTATATTTGTAAATTAAATTTTCTGTTCAGTTCTGGTATTTTTACTAGAAATAATTGAATATTTCTTACTTCAGTGAAGCTCCATCTTTTCCCCTAAAACACAATGCTTTATCTGGCTGGGAAGTTAATTCTTGATTATAACCCAGATCCTTTGCCTTCTGGAATATGATATTCCAGGCCCTCTAATCTTTTATTGTAGAAGTTGCTAGATCCTAGGTAATCGTGACTTTTGATCCTTGATATTTGATTTGTTTTTGTCTGGCCGCTTTCAGTAATTTTTTCTTGAGGTTTTAGTTTTGGAGTTTTGCAACAATGTTCTTTGGGGTTTTCCACAATGGGATCTCTTTCTGAAGGTGATTGATGCATTCTCATAATAGGTAGCTTCCTTCCTCTCCCCTGGTCCTATTTCTAGAATATTGGAGCAGTTTTTCTTAATGATATCTTGAAGTATGCATTCTAAGCTATTTTTTTTTTTTTTTTTTTTTTTTTTTTTTTTTTTTTTTTTTTTTTTTTTTTTTGGCCATGGCCTTCAGGCAGGGCAATGATTTTTAAATTGTCTCTTCTAGATCTAGTGTCCAGGTCAGCTGTTTTTTTCCAATGAGGTATTTCACATTTCCTTCCATTTTTCATTCTTTTTAGTTTGTTTAATTAATTCTTGCTGTATCACAGAGTATTTTGTCCTCATTTGAGTTTGTGTTTTTGCTTGCCCTGTCATCACAGTAGCTTTCTTTGGTTCAGGTTCTTTTCTGTTTCTTATTCATTTTCTTTCCTTTTCTTTTTATATTTCCTTTTTTCTTTTTCCAAGCTGTTGATTTTCTCATGGCATATTTCTCATTTCCTTTCTAATTGTTTTCTTCTACTTCACTTACTTGCCTTTTAAAATTTTTTTTATGAGCACTTCCAAGAAGCCTCTTTGGGCTTGAGACCAATTCATAACCCTTAAGATTTCTCTGGACATTTTGTCCTCATCTGAGTTTGTGTTTTTGTTTGCCCTGTCACCACAGTAGCTTTCTTTGGTTCAGGTTCTTTTCTGTTTCTTATTCATTTTCTTTCCTTTTCTTTTTATATTTCCTTTTTTTTTTTTTTTTTTTTTTTTTTAATTTTCATGGTTGAGTTCTTGTGCCTCTGGGGTAAAGGGAGGGGTTACTATCCTTAGCTTCCTATGCAACTGTGAGACTTGACTTGACTTTGAGCATAGGGTTCCCTTTTGTTTGTAGGGGGCAGCTTTGCCTGTTCTGTTCAAGAAACAGACTGGTTTCCCAGAGTTTGTTTTCTGAGCTAGAATTGGAAATTGTCCCACTGATTTTCTTCTCTACTGAGCCAGGACTGAGGGTCTTAGTTGCTGATTTGCTGTGACTAAGAACCTCTCACTGGCTTTCCCAGAGTCTGTCTGATTTGATTTGAACACCCTTTTCACCCCAATAAGATTGACATTTTTTGAAGTTTTTTTCAGTATATCGAGATGGAAAGAGGTTTATTCCATCTTATGTTCAGAGACTTGGTTTCAAGTGTTTTTTGAGGGAAACTGGGAGATCTTGAGCAGCTTCCTGGTTTTACTCTGCCATCATCCCTTCCTTCTTTTCTTCCTTCCTTCTTTCCTTCACTATTAGGAAATTCTCTATACAGATTAGCACCTGTTTTGTCACTAGTCCTCAAAGAGACTGCTCAGGGCCATATAGCTAGTATGTGGTAAAAGTGCTCTTTCTTACTTGTAAGTCAACACTGCATGTTTGTAATTAAAATAAATTATAAACAGTATATAATTTTTCATCATATCATATTTCATTAAAATATATAGTATAAACTTCTATAATTACATGATAATAATTATAATTACACAAGACAAGGTAATGGAAAGGGGGAAATATTCCATTAGAAGTCAGGAGATCAAGGTTTAATTCCTAGGCCTGACAATTCTTAGCTTTGGGCTGCTGTGTAGAGCATTTACTTTCTTTGAAGGTGTTTCCTCATCTGTAATATGGGGATAATAATAATGATAATAATTATATATATATATATATATATATATATATATATATATATATATATATATATATATATATATATATATATATACTATTCTACTCTCCTGGAGTTATTGTAAAGCATGTCCTTTGTAAAATATAAAAGTTCTGGAATATTAAATTATAATAGTAGTATGTCCATTGAACAGCTAAGAACTCCACTCATGGTCACATAACCAATTCACAATTTTTTCAGGATAAAAGACATAACAGACATCTTCATCAATTACTTTTCACTATTGTGATTTAACTGTGATTTAATCACAAGATTAACTCACTGGTAAGGGCATTTCAGGTTTAGGGTTAAGGCCTATCACTTAAGCATGGAAATTCTGACAAAGTATTTGAGAATAAGCAGAGATTATTCTCTGCTTAGTGACAAAGAGCTCAATGTATGAAAATGTCTTCATTGGCTCTTGCCCAGAGGAAATGGCACCCACCTTCATCAAAATCATTTCCCCATCTGCTTGCCTGAGAATTTCATGGCCAAAGACAGCTGCACTGAATTGTATTCTGGGTATATTCCCTAACCAGCCATCTCTCACCTTGCCAAAGCTTCCTGTGGAAACAGTCAGGGAAGGCACTATATCCCCTCCAAAGTCTAGATCTTTGTCTCTATCTTAATCTCTGTGTCTGTGATTCTGTTTCTGTTTGTCTCTCTCCACACACACACACACTCACACACACACACACACACACACACACACACACACACAACACATATACATACATATACATGCTACCATAGCCACTACCACTATCAACCTCAATAAGCTACCTCTCCCAAATTAAAAAAATAAAATAAAATAAACACAAATAGATAGCCATATCACATCTCAAGTCATGTAATACATTCGTGAATTATGAAAAAACACAAATAGAGGTTAATAGCACAGAAACTTCAATCGTTTCAGAATGGAAAACATGCATACAAATACATTAGAGTAACTGGGATAATCAAAAATATAAAGATATACAAACAAAAAACTCCAATCCTTAAGAAATGTGAAACAAATATAGTATATACCTTACAGAGACATGCAACAAAAAATCCACCTCCTTCAGTATGGAAACTACAGGATGCAGGATGTTACTACAAAACAAATAATACTACTTCCATAGGATGAAAAACATCACAGACATATATGAAAAAGCTCATATGGAATATGAGGAATGGGAAGCTAAGATTTACAATAACTGCAATTATTTTAAAGATAAAACATATAGACATTAAAAAAAATTATGGCATGATCAGTACTTTGGGGTCTTCTGAAGCTTCACTGTGACTGAGGCAAGTAATACTATATAGTGGGGAAGAGTTAAGAACAGACTAATCTCCCAGCTGCTCAAGCCTGAAATAAGAATAGTGCAGAGCTCATCTGGAGACTGATGCTGCTACTTAATGCAATTTCCAACAAACTGTTCATTAAATTCATAGCTGCACCTGCCACTCATTAATGTGTTCTTTCTTTTATATTGTTGTTGTTTTTTTCTCAAAATAGACTATTCAGCAACTTCATGAAGCAGCATACATTAGGCCAACCCCAGGGGAAAGAAAGGAGGGGAAACTGAGGGCACATCCCTCTTTATCTGATAAACCAAGGCTTGGGATATAGAATCAACACTTGTAATCAGAAAACTGAGGATTCCTGATTCTATTATATACTTAAGATTTGGGCTTGTGAAAGGGATTATGATCAGCACTTTGGTTCTTTTGCAAAGACATTATTGAATAACATTTGCTTATTCTGGCTTTATAGGGTATTGGAAGAATTTAATCAGAAAGTAATTTTGAAGTTATTTTTAAATAAATTATGTCATAAAATATTATTATAAAGCAATTTTACTAGGCTGGATAGTCACAGAATTATACAATCTCAACATTTTCTCTTTTTTTCAGTCCAATTTAATACATTATATTTCTTTATAACAAAAATGACAGAAAATCATCCTCCTTACCTTGACAAGAAATCATCACTGTTTGAACATTTCCAATAATGGAGACCTCATTGCCTAAAAGGCAACTCATTATGGTCTGGAAAAGCTTTAATAGTTAGAATTGTCTTCTTATATTGAACGATGCCTTTTAACTGTCCATATCTTCTAACTTTTGCTCAGTGGTCTTCATTCACTCTTCTGGAACCAAAAAAGGAAACTAAAATCCTTTTTACCCATGATAGACTATCATAAAACTAAGAAAGCAATCTATAATTCACATACCTTGAAGCAAAACATTTCAAGATTCTTCATTAATTTCTCATAAATTAAATTCACCTCTTTCAACCTTGTACTTTTCCCCTAAGACATAATCTTGCCAAAGTTTTTTTCTTAAAATGTACCTCAAAGAAATGGATGAATTATGAAATATGATTTGACAAGACAGGGTTCTGAGGAACTATCACCTCCTTTATTGTGGAAACTATACTCCAACTTTTATATAGTCCATATTTGCAATTTTATAATTCCTTTATAAACTGATGACTAATTTTGAGCTTCTAATCATTTAAAATATTCAGGGTCTTATTCATAGAAATTATTGGTTAATCATATTGTCACATCTTTTACTATTGCAATTGATTTTTAAACTCTTTTTAAAAATATCTTTCTGTTGTTCAGTATATTGGTTATTCATCAATTCTTTATGAATTCATCAATTTAATAACTGTCATAACCATTTCTTCCTTAAATTAATTGATAAAATTTATGAAAAGAAAACAGGTCATGGCTAGAAGTTCTGTAGTCCTGCAAAGATATTTTCAACAAGGAGATAGGTTTTATGGTAGGGTATTAATTTCCCAAATATGTAGGTCCTCAGCCAGAGACAGCATATAGAAAGAATTCATTTTTCAAATAAGGGGTTAAATTAAATACTTTGAACTCTGGACTTCTAGGCCTGATTTATGATGAAAAATAATAATTTCACATATGAAATCAGTACTAAAGTGTATCTAGTTTATCTAATAACTGAATCAAATGCCCTTCTATTAAGAACAGCTAGGTAGCACAGCAGATAAAGTTCTTGATCTAGAGTCATGAAAATCTGAACTCAAATTTCACTTCAGAATGTACAAGTCATTTATCCATCTGTTTGCCTCAGTTTCTTCATCTGTAAAATAAGGTTAATGATAGAATCTACTTTGCTGTCAAAACCAAATGATATCATACTGGTAAAGGGTTTAGCATAATGTCTAGTATTCAGCGAGCACTATATAAATATTAGCTATTATTGTTATTATTATTATTATTATTATTATTATTATTATTATTAAAATCCTCCTTTACTACCAGTCTACCAATTCTTCACTACTATTTATCTGAAGACCTACAATGAAACAGCTACTACCACCCCAATCACTCCATTCCATACTGGGACAGCTTTATTTGCTAGAATTTTTTTCCTTAATAAGATATGGGGGGCTGGTAAGTTAAACACAACTCTTCACTTTTTGGTAGGAAAAAAGTTTTCTTTTCTTTGCTATCCCATAATTCATGGCATTTAGCATTGGGATAACTATCCAGAAAAAAGACACTTTAGCCATCAGTTCAAGAATATTTGAGCCAGCTGAGGGGACAGCAATATCAACATTCCAAATAGACAGAGATGGACATGAAGATAACCTTTTGATGGAAGAATCAGTTTTAATAATTGTTATATCTGGCTGCAGAGAAAAATACTGTGTATGCATTAAAGACAGACCTGCCAACAATGAGCTGAAATTAAATAAGAAGTACATAAGGAAAAAAATGTTTGGGTCCCTATAATTTGGAAATTGTGAGCTGTTTTGGCTAGATGTATTCCCTATATATTATATCTCATAACCAATATGTTCTAATTTTTATATATTAAATTAAATAATTGCTATTGTTGTTTATGATGATGTTGCTATTGTTTCTCTTTTGTTCTTGATGAGGACCATGAAATCAAAGAGGTGACTCCATGACATGTAAGTGAATTGGATTTAAGTGAGGGAGGACTGGGCAAGTTCACCTGCCTCACTTTCCCCTCCAGAGCCATCTGCATCCAGAGGCCAGATATAGATCATGATGACTGAAGATGTCTTTGACATATCTCAGTTTGACTGAGGTCATCCCATTCAGTGATTAAGACTAAGTAGCAATTGAGGCAAAGAATCTCCTTTTTAACCAGGTCCAAAAGAAAATCTAAATAAACAAACATCTCTTCTCATTGATTGACCACCAATAGGTCCCAGGCCAATCCTCATTCGGTCATTATTTGGATTGATTGACTCAGATTGAATGTAATTAGTAATCATTTCTGAAAACCTGAATGTCTTCTCTTCTTATATTCAAATATATTTGGGGGCCGATGAGAGGTAATGCTGTGTAGGTATATTCCCTATGCATCTCAGTAAATGCTTCTCTTGTGAACTAAAGGTATTTATTGCCTGATTCTTAAAGATGAAAATACCAAAAAAGTCTCATGCAATATCATACACACCCAGAGTTCCTCCTGAACATGAAGGGAGTTGTGTTCTTGGGAATCTAACCAATAACTCATGAATAGGACAGAAGATGTTCTGTCATCTTACAAGAATAACATCAAGAATGCACATACTAAGTACTTGAAAAGGTTTCTTGAAGTAAATAGAATTGTCAAATGACTTGAAATTGTTAACAGAAGTGAAAAACAAGTTTTTTTCAATCTTTTCATTTTTCTATTATTTTATGCTTTGTTATTCCTTATACTAAGGGAAAGTAAATTTATTTATTTTTAAATTTTTTGGTAAATTTATTTTTAATCTACATTGTTTTATGAATCATGGTGGGAGAGAAAAATCAGAGCAAAAAGGAAAAACCATGTAAGTTATATATATTTAAAAAAAAAAAACAGAAGAAGTGAACATAGCATGTGTTGATTTATATTCAGTCTCCTAAGTTCTTTTTCTGGATGCAGGTGGCATTTTCTGTCCAAAGTCTATTGGAATTGCTTTGAATCACTGGACCACTGAGAAGAACTGAGTCTTTTATAGTCAATCATCACACATTCTTGCTGTCATTATGTACAATATATTTTTGGTTCTGCTTGTTTCGCTCAGCATGTAAATCTTTCCAGGACTTTCTAAAGTCAGCTTTTTCATCATTTTTATAAAACGATAATATCCCATTACTTTCATATGCCACAGCTTGTTCAGCCATTCCCCGATTGATGGACATCTACTCATTATACAATTCTTTGCTATCATAAAAAGAGATTTTACAAACATTTTTGCACATGAGGGTCCTTTTCCCTCCTTTATGATTTCCTTGGAATACAGACCCAGTAATGGCACTGATGGATCAAAGAGTATGAAAGTTTTATAGCCTTTTGGACTTAGGTCCAAATTTTTCTCTAAAATGGTTGGATCCATCAATGATATATTAGTATCCCAGTTTTCCCACATCCCCTCCAACATTTGTCATTATCTTTTCTTGTCAGTAGTACCTCAGACTTATTTTAATTTGCATTTCTCTAATCAATAGTTATTTAATCACTTAGTAAATTTATTTTTTAAAAATTAAAAAATAAGATTCCTACTTGGGAGATAGATAAAAATAATAATGAATAAGTGAGAGAAGGAAACACCATCTAACTTTTATTTGGTTTCTGTTTTCCGCACCAATAAAGAGAAGGGAAAAAATGCTTAATCAGGAGCTGAAACTAAAGATTAGTGAGAAGATGGTAGGAAATCACTGAGCTTAACAAAATGAATACAGGTCACCATCACTAAGGCTGGACATCCTATATATAACCCAGCATATAAAAAGAATTGACATATAAAATTGCTGAATGTATATTCTTAATCTTCAAAAAATTAATGGAGGATTAGAAAGATATCAATTATTATGTAAAAGTAAAATTGCTAATCTTCAAATAGGTAAGATGGTGGATAAACTAAAGTATTCTGATCCTGGCATCAATCCATGACAAACTTTAAACTTTTTTTTTTTTTTTTTAACTAAAATTGCTGAGGTGGAATATACTCCAATAATGTTAGGTTCCCTTGGTCACAGTCATAAGTATGGCAAACAAATTCACATAACTTGTCTCCAATTTAAAGGGCAAAGATTTATTATAATTTTAACACCAATTGAAGCAGGCTGAAGTTCCAAAGAAATCTTGCAAACAGCCAAAAGTAAGAAGATATTATGCTACTTGACAGCAGGCTAATTTCCAAGGGAATTGAGCAAAGAGTCAGAATTAAGAAGATAGTTTTATAGAAAAGATAAACAAAGATTAAGCTGATAGGCTAATATTTTGACTTAAAGAAAACAGTTGAGGAGTATGGGGTGGGTAGTTTCCACCATTGAGTTTTAGGGATTACTGACCAACAAGATAGTCCTCTTGCAGACAGCATTGATTGTGGTACTTCCAAGGTCAAGTAGCCCAAGGGTTTCTCAGGAATTTCAACTTTCTCACATCTCATCATTCCCTCCTCAAGCATTCAAAACTCAATTAATTTCAGGCCAAGGGAGTAAGGTCCCATTTCTGGAGGTGCTCCAGAGTGCAGAGTGGGCCCTACTTAGGTGAGTCCCTACCTGGGATCCCTGATGGTGGCAGAGCTTCCAGGGAGTGTAGAATTTTAGGATTAGGTATCTGGTGATATTCTGATTGGGAAATGCATGGCCTGAATTCTGGAAAATACAAAACGCACTGGGAGTGGGGAAGAGAATAATTAACTTGGCAAAGGAAGTGGAGGGCCAGAACAGCAACAATCACAACAAAAAAGCTAAGATAAGATAGACCTGTGGAATTTTTTGACTAGTAAAAAATAGGTTTCACAAGGGATTGGAGGGCATTCTTTCCCAAGTGAGTAACTTGATGTAGGTCATAAGGAAATTTCCACTGCTTTGCCTCTGGGATTAGAAGTTGGCCTGAGAGAATTTAAAACCACCTAGAAGAAGAAAGGATGTATCTGGAATCAGTAGATATGTTCACTCTTCTTTCTTTCTCCAGTTCTAAAACTCTGCTGAGTGTGATGGCTTCAGCCTGCTGGACAGAGGTCCCAGGAGAGGGACTTAGCCTCCAAGCTGATAAGATATAAAGTAACCTGCCTTCCTGTTTAGTTTAAACAGGGCTAAAGCTGGAGCAGGGGTCAGTTGTTTTTTCTTTGAGGCATATTCAGGGAATGACAAAATCACCTGCTTCCTCTCCTCTGTGAGTGAATGGGAAGCAAGAGTAAATCCTGGCCCAAATATTTAATGGATTGTCAGGCGATGTGGGCTTTAAGACAAAGAAGCTTTAAAGCCTCAGGAACCCAGAAATGAAGCATCTTTAAGATCTAAAGTACAGGGAAACTGTCAAGAAACTAAAAGCTTATGCTTAAGGTATTTTTCAATCTAATTTTGTAAATAAGTATAGAAAAATTTCACATATATTGGATTACTTGATGTCTAAAGGAGAATGGGGAGGCAAAGAGTGGGAGCAAAAAAAATTTGGAATACAAGTTTTTGTAAAGGTGAATGTTGAAAATTATGCATATGTTTTGAAAATTAAAAAAAAAACTTTTGTAAAATATGAAATAGTCTAATAAAGAAACTGATAGCAGATTAAAAAAAAGAAAGAAAGAAAAAATTCAACCAGGGGTTGCAAGTGCTCTCTGACCTCTGGCTTCTTGGGGTTTTGGCACCTATAATCCCAGAGGTGCACTAAAGCTGGGGTGACATGAGTATCTTGTTCAGAGATTCCTAGGTCTCAGGCAGAAGAATCTACTACCTCCCAGATTTCACATGGAATATGGAAGTGCTTTTACAAGAACACAAAAAGTGTACTCAGAGGTCTGAGAAGAGAAAATTGGGTCCCCAATTTCACCATTAAGTCACACCCCAACAAGGTGCAGGACAGGAGGAAATGCTAAGAATAAAGTATTTGAATAACAAGTTACCAAATTGACAAGGCAAAGGAAGTTCTCAAAACAGTTCCTAAGTTTCCCTTCAATTCTCTATGAGGGGCAGGGTGGATAGAATACAGGGGAAGATAGAATACAAGGCTCCCATAAAGTCCATGTGTAATGCTAGAAAAACTGAGGCAAGATAGAGATTAGAGAGTTTTTAATATTTAATTTGAGAGGGATAGATTGTGCTGGGGGCAAAACAGGATCCCAGGGCTGGATTAGACTCATGTCTCAAAGCATCCAACAAAGAGTGAAGAATTCCAGAGATTCTTATAGGACTTCAGGGATAAGGGAAACAAAGGCAGAAGGTGGAGAGCACTGGTGAGTGGGAACTTTCAGTTACGGACCATAAATTCAGTTCTGACAGGTTGGGGGTAAGGAAGGACCATAAATCCTGATAAATTGGGAGGGCTAGAAATCACTTAGTCTACGATAGGAAATATCCCCCCCCCCCCCATCTGAAATTAACCATCTGTGATTTTATGGCTGTATGGGATGGTAATGGTCAGACCTCTCAGCCCTAATTTATATTAGTTCTAATGTCAGGAAAGGGTGTTGCAACTAGGGGGATTGAGGCAGAACCATTCAAGGAACTGAAGTATAATAATTCAAGGAAACTGAGGCAGAACAATTAAAGGAAACTATGGCATAACACATGGATTTATCTACCACATCCAAAATTACCCTGGGTTCACATCGTGATGGATTAAAGGGGAGCCTGCCTAAACCCCAGGCACTCTCTCTCTTGGTCCTGAGGAAACCAAAGGACAGGGCATTGGGAAAAGGTGACTCAACCCCACTGTGGGAAGTCTCTCTTCCTGTGCCCTTCCTGGTTGTACTTAGGGCATGGGTCTGGGGGTTTCCTCCAAAGATAGTCTTGAGACCAATGGCCCTGGCCATGGCAGTTGAGACACAAAACCCCACAGTTTCCCAATACAATTTGAATCTATTCTCTGATTCTCCTGATTCTGCAATTTTCCTCCTCTGTTGCAGCTTGTCCCCTACTATTGAAAACTCCAAAGTCTGTTTCCAACAGCTGTGTCTGAGGAGTTTGAGGATCTGTGGCTAACTTCTGCAGCTTCCGCGGAATGTCTGGAGCAGACTGACTAATAAAATGCATGCTGATAGCGGTGGTCCCTCCTGAGAAGTGGGGTCCATGTTAGTGTATTTCTTTAGGGCCTCTACAAGCTGCCCCTGAAAGAGAGCAGGATTTCCCTCAGCTCCTTGTGTAACTTCCTTATTTTTTTTCATAATTAATCTGTTTTTTTAATTCCTTTCTTCATGCCTTCAATGAGACAGATTAGAAAATTATTCATTCTCTGGGTTTCTCTGCTTCCATCCTGATAATCCTACCAGGGATCCCCTACTGGGACAGCAAAAGCCTCTGGAGAGTATCTACCAGAAGAGGACTCAGCCATATCATCTACAAACTTCTGGTCTTTATCCCAGATTCTCTTTTTCTTCTCTATGGTACAATAAGAAGAGATAATGATAATGTCCCCAGGTAAGAACAAATTGCAAGGAAATGGCTTTAAAATCCTCAATATATTTCATAGGGTCCTCAGAGTCACAGCCACATTTTTCTTTAATCTGGGAAAGGTCTGACATTAAAATAAAAAAAGGCACATGCACTCTGATTCTCCCTCCCTGAGAGCCTGCTAACAACAACAAATAGAAAAAAAAAAAAAAAAAAAAAAAGAGAAAGCTACTTTTCTCAATGGACAGAGTTTAGAAGGGGAGGCTATATCAGGATGATAAGGGAGAGAAAAAGGCTACTCCTTGAATAGGAGGGATTGAGAGGCAGGGTCTGGGAGGTGTCAGACTCCCGATTTAGGAGGGGGATCTGAGAGAAGGGTCTACTCTCAATTCCTTTCCAATAGATTTAGGGATAGAGATGAATTGTCCTATCTTTGCCACAAGCCTTAGAATTCCTAATCTTATAGTGCCTCACCTTCCTCTGCTGTACCAGGGAGTGTGAAAGTGACAAAGGGTTCCTTAGTCAAAAAGAAATTTTGCTGAGAGATGACAAGAGATTTCAAGTCAAGGAAAACTTGCAGAGCATAGAGCTCAGATAACACAGCGAAGCTAACCTAGATACTTGGGATGCTACCAACTATATGGGTGAAAAGGGCTCACTTTAACAATGAGAATATATTGGGGGAGGAAGGGAAAAAATCTGAATAGAAGTAAGTGCAAGGGATAACGTTGTAAAAAATTACCCATGCATATGTACTGTCAAAAAAAAAGTTATAATTATAAAATAAAATAAAAATTAAATTAAAAAAAACAATGAGAATATAAAATTGGGGGCCCCACATTTGGGCACCAACAATTTTGAGGCAGAAGATATCCCCATTAATATTAGGGTCCCCCGGTAAATATCAGGGTATGGTGAATTCACACATTATTTGTCTCCAAGTTAAGGGACAAAGATTTATTATAATTGAAGTGGGTTTAAAGTTCCAAGGGAATTAGAAAAGAGTCAGGATGAAGAAGATAATTTTATAGAAAAGAGAAACAAAAATTATGTTGATATGCTAATATTATGACTTACAAGTACAATTGAGGAGTGGTGGGTAGAGCAGCTCCCATTATTGAATTCTATGGTTTATTGACCAACAAGAATGTTCTCTGGCAGCCAGCACTGTTTGTGGCACTGCCAAGGCTGAGTAGCCTTAGGGTTTCTCAGGAATTGCAACTTTCACACACCTCATCAAAGTGATGATTTATGAGTATTTGAGAAATATTTATGACTATTTAAAAAGTGTTTATGACTCTCCAATATCTTTGCCCAGAAAACCTCAAATGGTCTCAGAAAAATCTGACCAAAATGACTGAACAACAAAAGAAAGGGAAGTGAATAAAGAATTAGTATGATTTTATTTAGATACAAAAATTAATATCTATAAATTTTTAGACAATATGAAAATATTTAGGTTAGAAAATAATTCAATTGATGGAGTTAAGAACTGGTTGAATGTCCAAAACCCAAAAATGATCATTAATTCATTGATTTCAATCTTCTACCAAAGTCTCTAATGGAGTACCACAAAGAATTTTCTTTTTTCCTTACATTAACATTTCTATGTATGATGATGATAATCAATATTTAGTAATAATTGAAAGTTTTAAAATTACATGAATTATCTGATTTAATACTTAAAACAATTCTGTAAAATTAATGCTTCAGGTATTCAGACCAAAGGTGAGCTTGTAGCTACATAAGACAAGGAAATATTTCACTTTTTTCCTATACCTACAATCTATGAAAGCATTAGCTAAATAATAGATTATTAATAAATGCATATTCATTGGTTCCCATTTTATAAAGGAGGAAACTGAGTCTGAGAAATTAAGTTATTTATCTCTTTAAGACAACACAACTATTAAGTAACAAAGGAATGATTCAAGCAGAGACTTTCCTGGTTTCAAGGCAATCAATAATTCCTCCAGAAAACATCAATTCTAAAATGAAGAATGGATGGCAGCTTATGAAATTTGATGAACACAGAAAGGTTGGAGTGACAGTTAACATACTAAATGGAATAGCTAAAGTTAAAAAAAAAACCTGTATGAATAGGGTAGAAACATAGGTCAAATTAAATAAGAAAATTAAATGATGATGGCTGTAAAATAATATGCTTGGTCACAAATTATAAAAGTAAAGATACATTCAATAAATCAATATATCAAATAAAGCCTCAACAAAACATGGCAATAAAACAGTTCATGAGAAAAAGCTTTTGGAAGTTTGAGTGAACAACAGTCATAGTGTAATGTGGAAACCAAAGAGACATTTGGTTCTATGATTTAGTAATATAACTTATCAAACAATCAGCAAATACCTGTTACGTGCTAGGCACTGTACTAGATACAAATAAAATAATGGAATATTCTTTATACAAAAGGAGTTAATAAAATCTTAGATTGAATTAAAACAGGAACAATATCCCAAAGAAAAGAGTTGATAGTTATTTAGCATTGTTCTAGTTACTTGACATCTGGAGTGTTTTATTCTGTTCTGGGAAGTGAATTTTTGCAGTATATTGTCAAAGTGTAAAATCCAAAGATGAGAAATAATAATGGGGGAATCAAGGACTGTCATAGAAGTACTGAGGGGAAGAAGTATAGATGAATATTCTAGAAAGAGACAAGAAATAGAGGGGGAAGATGTTTTGTTTGGGTTTTTCTTTTAGTTTGTTGCTTTCCAGTTCTCTTTACAAGTATCTGGAAGCATGGGCTCCTGCTTCCTCTCTCCTCCTCCCCTTCTTCCTCTCGCTCTGTCTCTCTCTGTGTGTCTCTGTCTCTCTCTTCTCTCTCTCTCTCTCTCTCTCTCTCTCTCTCTCTCTCTCTCTCTCTCTCTCTCTCTCTTTCTCTCATCTTTTTCTCTATCTCTCTCTCTGTCTCCCTCTGCATCTGTCTTTGTTTCTAACTCTTTCTCTTTGCTTCTGTTTTTCACACTCACACATAAACACACAATTTTTTTACTTTAAATTAATAGAAACATATGAGGTTCGTGTATAGAGAGCACAGAAAATCATACCATGCAATGAAAAACCTCATACCCCTCACCAGAAACAAACAACAAAAAAGAAACAAACATGTTGTTTCTCTGACTAATAATACTTTATGGGAAGATTGTAGTGGGGTAAATTATTTATTTATTTTTTCACATTAGTGCTTCTCTCTTTGGTTTCCTATCTATACCAAGTTATTTTCTCCTTTCTTTTCCCTAGCCAATACTTCTCCTCAGTGTTTCCCTCTACTATCCTTCACCTTTGCTTCATTCTTTCTTGTTCTCTACAAGCATCTCTGCAATTTGGCTCATAACCAACAAATATCACTTATACCTTTTCCCAGAGACTAAAACTACAACCTTATACATATGGGTCATGTCTCAAAGTTTGTTTATTACAGCTTAAACATGCTCATCTCTAATATTTTTAAGCTATATTTTGCACATTATCTCCAGAGCCCTAAATCTCAAACAATTAGCTTCTAGGTGAAGGGGAAAGATACGGTAAATTTTTTCCTATTAACACTTAATTTTAATTTCTGTTTTTAACTCTATGCAGGTTTATCCATTTCTTCTCTGTTACTCAAGAAGTGCATGCTTTCATTTCAAATTGGCACTACTCTTTATGTTTCAAAAATCAGGAAATATCTTTGCTCTATACTCACTTGCCCTTTATTCCCCACTTCCAAGAGGAAATCTAATTCACTCTAATTATCTAGGGCTAATTCTAGAAAGAAGAGGAGGCAACTCAAATTGTTCTGATTCAGGTACATGCAAGAAAGAATAAGAAGGCATTCTTCATGTTTCATATAAAGAAATAAAAAATACTTGAATATAAAACTTTAATATTAGAAACTGGGTTAAAGGTGCTGATAAAGGCCTCATTTCCAAAACATATAGAGCATTGACTCTAATTTATAAGAAATCAAGCCATTCTCTAATTGATAAATGGTCAAAGGATATGAACAGACAATTTTCAGATGATAAAATAGAAACTATTTCTACCCATATGAAAAGATGCTCCAAGTCATTATTGATCAAAGAAATGCAAATTAAGACAACTCTGAGATACCACTACACACCTGTCAGACTGGCTAGAATGACAGGAAGGAGGGGATTTGGGAAAACTGGGACACTGATGCATTGTTGGTGAAGTTGTGAATGGATCCATGCATTCTGGATTTAGAACTATGCTCAAAAAGTTGTCAAACTGTGCAATGCTACTACTGGGCTTATATCCCAAAAAGATATTAGAGAAGGGAAAGGGACCTGTATGTGCAAGAATGTTTGTGGCAGCACTCTTTGTAGTGGCTAGAAACTGGAAAATGAATGCTTGTCTGTGAAAGGCTGAAACACTTGAGTCAATGTACTGAGGTCAGACAATCGAGCACTTGAGGCTAATTGCTGATTGAACAATATTCTATTAGAATTTGCATGGAAAATGGCCCTTCCCATTATCCTGTGCTGGCCCAGTCGTTTGGTGTATACAGAGAACTGTGGGAGGGACTAGGAGGTGCAGTGAGACTAGCCAGGGTCACTTCTGTGAGAGAGACAATGAGGTGAAATTGCAGAGATCCTACATGTCCACTCTTCACTTCTACCTCTAAAGATGAGGAATAAAGACTTTTGCTTATCCTGACTCCAGCTGATTCTAAGGTACCTAGGGTGCTATAACACAGTCGCCACAAATCAATTGGAGAATGGTTGGGTAAACTGTGATATATGAATGTTATGGAATATTATTATTCTGTAAGAAATGATCAGCAGGATGATTTCAGAAAGGCCTGGAGAGACTTATATGAACTGATGCTGAGTGAAATGAGCAGGACCAGGAGATCATTGTATACTTCAACAACATACTATATGATAATCAACTCTGATGGACACGGACCTCTTCAACAATGAGAGAATTCAGATCAGTTCCAATTGATCAGTATTGAACCAGCTACACCCAGTGAAAGAACACTGGAAATGAGTGTGGACCACCACATAGCATTTAGACTCATTCTGTTATTGTTTGCTTACAATTTTGTTTTTCTTCCCAGATTATTTTTGCCTTATTTTTTAATCTGATTTCCCTTGGGTAGCCAGGCAATTGCATAAATATGTATACATATATTATATTTAACATCTATTTTAACATATTTAACATGTATGGGGCCATCTGCCATCTAAGGGAGGGGGTGAAGGGAAGGAAGGGAAAAGTTGGAACAGAAGTTTTTGCAAGGGCCAATGTTGAAAAATTACCCATGCATGTTTTGTCAATAAAAAGCTATAATAATACCTTCAATGTGAGGAAAATGGTCCTGGATTTTTAGAATTCAGATGATGTGGATTTAAACCTACCTCTAACACTATATGTTTGAGTGATTTGGGGTATTCTTGGCCTTGAGCGTAACTTTTCTGGCTTTCAGTTTCCTCAGCTTTAAAAGGAGGGAATAGAATGGATGGCCTCTGAGCTCTCTTTGAGATCCAAAAGTATAATTCTATGTTTGTGTGAACCAGAATGTTTATTCCTAGAAATGTCAGTCCTAACCTGGTCTTCAGAATACCTATATGTAGAATTATTCAAAGTTGTTAGAAATAGTATCAATTTTGAAACACACCACAAACACATATACATAAACAAACAAACAAAAAACTTAAAGTGTTATGTTCTGACTCTTGAAGAATGAATTTTCTCTGGAAACCCAACTCTGATTTTTCTTATGTCATGGAATATTTCTTCCAAATTCAATTTCTTACTTCCAAATTCAACTTTTCAGACAACCCAACTGAAAGTGATCACTTTTGCCTTATACTTCCCACTATAAGGAGAAAATCCAACACATGTTATCTGGACCTCCACTGAGCACTGATCTCACTCTATCTTATATACTGGCTATGTAAATACTTATCCTTTATCCAAATTAAGTCCTAAGATTTTCAAAAGCTGAAGCAATGACAAATATTATATGTAACAGCAGCTAATTAATAATAAATACTTATATAACTCTTTAATATTTATCTCATTGTATCCTTTTAACAGCCCTTAGACATAGGTATTACTAAATTTTGCAAATGAGGAAACTGAGGCACAGAGCAAAATTACATGATTGCTTCGGGGTCACACATCTACTGTCTGATATTGAATTTGAACTTTGATCTTCCTGAATCCAAGTCCTGAACTCTATCCCCAGCACCACTTAATTGCTCCAATTCAAACATTCAATTACCCCACTTCAGTTATAACTCTGGGAGTCAAGCTTCTGTCAGAGCTAAAAAATGAACAAAATCTATTTATTGGGACCATTCTTTTGATATTGCGCAGCAGAATCTACTCTGCTAACCTGGAAAAGAAAAGTGAGCATCAGAAATATGATCATTTTCAGATCCTAGCAGATCCATTCTTGGTATAATTCCAGATCTATTCCTCATAGAAGGCAAGCTCTCAAAAAAAATTTTTTTCTTTTTTGTCCCTGTGTCCTGTGTCCTCAGTGTCTAGTATAATTTCTAGAATATAGTAGGTGCTTAATATGTACTTGTTGAATTAAAATTAGTTTGAAGAAGACATAAAACTAATTCCCCCAGGTGTTAGGAGATAGAAGAGACATTTGGTGGCAAAATTAAAGTTACACCTCACAATCATAGCAGGGAAGAGTGTCACAATTTTAAAAAATGCTGGCTTTTGAATCTAGAGAATTACTTTTGCATCTCATCCCCAACATTCCTTAGCTATGTGATATAGCTAGTTTACCCTGTCTGCCCTGGTTTCCTGATTTGTAAAATGGGTATGCTAGGACTTGTTCTCATTCCCTCCTCAAGGATACTGTGAGGAAGGGACTTTGTAAATCTTAAAGAGTTAGACAAGTTCCAGTTTTTATTATTAGGCTTTAAACCCCAAGCTAGCTATTTTCTGTATCTCCAACTCAGTTGAATTCAAAGAAAAGCATCAGTAATTTATAAGGAAGAGAAGATCTCTGGAGAGTTTGTTTTTCTGTTTGTGCAGCAGTCTGAGACCTAGGGGGAGGGAAGGTCATTTGATCTGTCAGAGGTATCATTCTCAGGCCTGTCAACCAGTGCTGCTCTGATGCAGGGGCCAGGGTATTGTTAGCACTGCCTCAGAGCCCCATGTCAGCCATCAACACCACTGCCAAGCAGTCAGACTGGCAGAATGACTCTGCTTCAGGTGGGGAGATTTCTAAGGAATCCCAACAGCCTGAAAACCATCAAACCAGCCAGAATGACTGGTTTGGAACTTTATCTCAAGTTAGAAATGAGAGCAACCTCAGAATAGACTTGTCATTGAAGGTAATATACTTTTTGCTTCCTATTTATCTCTGTGTTAATAGTACCTTGGATAATGTCGATTGAGGGATAGCCTAGTAGAGTAGAAAGAATACTGAATTGTGTGTTAAAAGATCTAGTTTGGAATCCTAATGCTTCTACCTCCTAGTTAAGACAATGGGCAAAATATTTGGTTTTTCTGTCTCAATTTTTTAATCTTTAAAATGACCAGTAAATTCTAAATTTCAAAAATAAGGTGAAATGGGAAGAATATTGCTTATATTATATCCCTCACAGGGTCTTGTAAAAGTATGTTGTAAATGGGCAGGTAAGCAGTACTGTAGATACAGTGCTGGGCCCTGAGCCAGACACTTCCTAGCTGAGGGACCCGGGGCAATTCACTTAATCCTACTTGCCTCAATTTCCTTAACTGTAAAATGAGCTGCAGCAGAAAATGGCAAACCACTCCAGTGTCTTTACCATGAAAATCCCAAATGGGGTTACGAGGATTTGGACATAACTGAACAACAAATAGGAAAATGACACCTTTTATCATGCCTCAGAAAAAATTCTGAACCTGAAACCACAAAAACTATGACATTTCTTTGCTTCCTGGTTTACTATACATTCATCAACAAGTCATGGGCAACATTAGTTTTAGTATCAGAAAGAAAAAATAAGTCCTGACTCTGATCTATATTAGTTATATGAAAATGAACAAGTAACTTAAACTGTCCAAGGCTTAATTACTTAATTTGTAAGATGATAACTCTTGTATTTCAGCATTATTTTAATGTTCTAATGAGAAAAGTGAGTACCTCTAATAAGAAGGGTGTTCTAAGACAATCCATTCCCACTTTCCCAAGATTTAACATTTTTTTGTTTTTATTTTTTTTCTTTTCCTGATATAATATATAAATATTATTCTTTTATAAGTCATCTATTTCTCAGTTCTTCGTTTTATGCTAGGCAAAACAAATCTTAACCTTTTCCATATGACAGTCTATTCGGTATTTGAAGACAACTAACACGTCTCCATAGTGACTTCATTTCCACTGGGAAGTGGATTTTGGACTTCTATATTTTTGTTACTACTCTATACATATTGAATATGAGACTGTTATCAGAGATATTTGATGAGAATACTTTTGATCAATTAAAAACTTCCATAAAAGCTTTTAGTGTCATGTAATTACAATTTTTTTTTATATTTTGTCCTCATCTCTATTGCTTATTTAGTTAAAACCTTGTAATAGTTTTGTGAAAGGAAATTTATATTCCCTTTCTAATTTTTATGATATAACCTTTTATAATAAGGTTCCATTTCCATTTTGATCTTATTGTGATGTATGGTATATGATATGATCAGAAACTAATTTCTTCTAGGACCTTTTTTTCATAGGAACTGATATCTAACCATGTGTTCCCCATCTTGTCCTTGTAAATTTTATTTTTGAACCTAACTGTGAGATTTTATATTTATTCATTCCAAGTCAATTCAATTTGACCTTGTTAAATACAATCCATACAATAGACAATTATTAAATAGCTACCACTATATGACACTTCACTTACACGTTAATGATTAGTACAAGAACCAAGCCAGGAGTACACATACAATGTAACATAGTAACATTTAACTTGTTATCCCAGATTATTTTCCTTTTATAATGTATCCTTCATATGAATCTCTTGTTATAATAATGATATATTCACACAAAAATATCCTTAATCCAAATCAAGAGAAAGTTCTGAGTTTATAAAATTGAATGTGTTGTCTTTTAAGAGTGTCCGTTTCACAAGACCTGAAGACTTGGGTTGGTTCTTCAAGCTCACAACTCTATGTGATTCCTTGTTCCTTATTTATCTGAGAAAACTTCCTGTGGCCTATATATTATTTAGTATCAGTCCTCTCCTACCACATGCACATCTTTTATTTTGTTTTCCTTTGCTCCATTTCCTTTAGATGTCAACTTTCTTCTTTAAATAGGAACAATTGTTTATATCATAAATAGACTTTTTACATTGGGAGAGTTGCTTATCCATTCAAGGGAGGTTTTCAAAGAAAAGGGGGATTATAATTTGTGGATGTTGTAGAGGTAATTCATATTCTGGATGCTCTCTGAGTCTACTTATGACTAAGATTCAGTGATTCTGTTAAGATACTGAAGTGATTTGCCATTTCCTTTTCCAGCTTAATGACAAATGAGGAAACTGAGTTGCATAAGACTAACTGACTTAGTCAGGGTCACACAGCTAGTAAGAGTCTGAGACCAGATTTAACAGATCCAGAAATCTATCCTCTGTACCATCTAGCTGCCCATCAAGTCAAAGAAACAAATCAACGTTCATTGAATTGTCCATGCAGAAAGGGAGTAGAAGAGGTTCTTTTTAGGGGAGAGAAACAAGGCATGCATTTCTCCAGTGAATACCTCAAAGGGGGCTACTGAAATTAGGTAGGCAAGGGTTATCAGTTAGGAGTTATATTCTCCAATTATAGGACCATTTAAGAAACGATTAGCAGGATGATTTCAGAAAGGGATGGAGAGACTGAACTGACTCTGAGTGAAGTGAGTAGAACTAAGAGAACAATGTACATAGCAACAAGAAGAGTATGCAATGATCAATTATGATGAATATGGCTCTTTTTAACAATGATGTAATTCAGGCCAATTCTAATAGACTTGTGATGTAGAGGGCCATCTGCACTCAAAGAGAAGACTGTGGGGACTGAATGTGAATTACAACATGGTATTTTCACTTTTTTGTTTGTTTGTTTGTTTGTTTGTTTGGTGTTTGCTAATTTTTTTCTTTCATTTTTTTTTTTTTTTTTGGTTTTTATTAGATTTTTCTTGTGCAGCATGACAAATGGAAATTATGTATGGAAGAATTGCCCATGTTTAACATATATTGGATTACTTTCTGTCTAGGGGTGGGAGGAAGGGAGGGAGGAAAATTTATAACACAAGATTTTGCAAGGGTGAATGTTGAAAACTATCTTTGCATATATTTTGAAAATAAAAATCTATTTTAAAAAGAACACTCAGAAACACAAGATAGTTAATAAAAAAGGAGTTTTTTCCATAATATTTCAAGGATAAAACCTAACCTAAAATCTTTGCTCTGTTAGAGGGGAGTGACATCATCCCAAAAGGGACAGAAAATGATCTTCCTTCAAGGCTCAGCTTAGGTGTCACTTCTTCCAGGAAGCTTTTCAGTTCCATTTAGTTGTTCCTACGATATTCTTCCTTAAATGATCCTTGGCTTGTTTATATTCTGTCTCTCTTATCCAATAGAATCTAAGTTCCTTGAGGAAAGAGTCTTTTCTTTCTGCCTTTGTATTTCTATCTTCCAGCATAGGGCCAGGCATATTAATTGAATTGAGAAAGGAGACTCTAGGCTACAGTAACAGGCCACAGCAAGAGTTTGATGAAAGGTTTTTTTCTGTGTTGTTTTGTTTTTTGTTTTTTGTTTTTTTTTTTGTTTTTTGTTTTTGTTTTTTCTTTTTTTTAAGATCAGTCAAGATTAGAAATGGCAGAGAATTAAAGTAATATGACAATTCAATCATAGCCCTAATGAAATAACATGATGGGTTCATTTCATGTTGGTCACTGTTACCCCCGATTATTTCCTTTTATAATGATCCTTCAATAAACTTCTTGGCTATGACATTCCTTTAAGTTTTCTTCCTAGAATCTCTTTCACATAGCATTTGGTGGATTCTTTCTATTTCTACTTATTTTGTTGTTCTAGAACTTCAAGATAATTTTCCTTAGTAATTTCTTATAATGTATCCAGGTTTTTAAAATTATAACTTTCAGGTAATCTGACACCTCTTATATCTCTGATCTGTTCTCCTGTTCAGTTTTCTTTCTAATGAGATATTTCAGATTCTCTTTTCTCTCCTTTTATTTTAGTTTTATTATATCTTGGTATCTTATGTTATTTGATTCCCTTTGCCCTTCTCTAGTTTTCAAGAAGTTATTTTCTTTCTTAAAATTTTCTATTTTTCTAATTGTTTTTCTTTTCATAATTTTCTTGTATCTTTAAGTCATGCCCAAAGATCTATCATAAACCTAGTCCCTTTTAGAAATATCATTTGAAATCAATTACTGCCTTTTTATCTAGGTAACTTCTAATTTTACATTTATGTTCCTGAGTTGCTTTGCATCTCCATTTGTTTATAGGATATCTCTATCTACTGTACATGTTTCATTGATAACTCAAATTCAACCTGTCCAAAGCCAAACTGATCATATGTCCTAAACCTAT
This sequence comes from Sminthopsis crassicaudata, assembly GCF_048593235.1. Classification (NCBI taxonomy): domain Eukaryota; kingdom Metazoa; phylum Chordata; class Mammalia; order Dasyuromorphia; family Dasyuridae; genus Sminthopsis; species Sminthopsis crassicaudata. The sequence goes on from NC_133617.1 coordinate 92,108,640, forward strand.
TCCTCATTCTGATTTTTACTATTTCTTTCAATGGTATTTATTTTTATTTAATTCAGCACACAACTAGTAAATGTGTAGTTTTTTAATTGGCAAAATTAGAAAGATATAGCTTTCAGAGGGTAGTGTCCATGCGTGTTAATATAACCCAGTTCACAGAAATGAAAGTTATAAACTCAAATGAGCCATTCATGCAATTTAAGAATCTCAGCTCTTAGAGAGTCTGAAGGAGATGATCCAATCCATGAATGCAAGGCAGTGTTAATTTCTGGTGCTGTTTGTACTGTACAGTATATAGGTTCTAAGCAAAGGAATTTCCACTCAGACATGCTTTGAAAAATTGAGAAAGAAATTTAATAAGATAAAGACTCCACAACAATATATACCAAGATCCATCTTCAAAAAATGTTTTAATCACAATCAAATTTCTCCTGAAAGTACATTAGAGTTTGTGAGAATTCAGGGCCCCATTCACTACAGTGAGAACAAACTCTCCCATCTCTTTACAACTATTTATCAATTACTGTCACTGCCAAGTTATAAAAGTGACAAATCTTCATAAAGTATGTTTATGACAACTTTTTAATGTTTTAATCAAAACTTAAGAATGTTCAGCCACAGAGAAAAACAATAGCTCAGCAAGAATGGAATATATTCCAAGTCATTCTTCAAGACATAACTGGAAGTAGAAGGTACTGGTTATTTTTTCTTTTTTCTTTTTTGGATTCAACAAACATTTACTAGATATCTGCCAATTACCCCGGATGCAATCAGAGAGGAGGATAGAAAAAAATAGAAAAAAGTCATAGAGTCTTTGCTTATGAAGGACTTACTATCTAATATAAAGGATATGTCCCATGTAGACAAACAAGCAAGAGCTTTAATTCAAGTATAATTTGTTAAGTATATTGTATAATTACAGTATATGGTTCTGGGTGCTACAGATTAAAGAAAGACAATTGACCTCAAGGAGGTTAAACTTTTTTTATGTAAGTTATCTATTTTGCTCCCTAAAACCTGGTGAAGCATGTGGTGCAGGAATCCCCATTTTACAAATAAGGAAACTGAGTTACAGAAAGGTAGGATGCTTTGCTCCTCATTACACAAGCATCAGAGACTGGATTTCTGATTTGATTTGAACGCTGGCATTTCTAGGGCTAAGTCCCACACATTATCCACTCTACAAAACTACCTTTTAAACAGGGGGTTAAAGTTGATCATCTTTAATCTCCTTTGGGCTGCTACATAAGTAGAGCACTGGCATGGAAATTTTCATCTTTCTGAGTTCAAATCCAGCCTCAGACATTTGTAGCTGTTCGATTCTGGACAAATCATTTAACTCTGCCTCAATTTGTTCATTTATCAAGGAAGGAAATGGCAAACTATTCCAATATATTTGACAAGAAAACTCCAAATAAGACTACAAAGACTCATACAGAACTAAAATGACTAAACAACGAAAGGACACTTTTAATATCAACATTATGTGTTCTAAGATTCTGTGTAATGCTAACATTCTGAGACTCTGTGAATTTCAATTAAATTAAAGTAATAACATGTAAGACTGGTAACAGCCAGACAGGGCCATCCAAACAAGAGCAATTTCCATACATTTGTAAAGGAGATTCAAGAAACACAAAGGAGCTCCCAGATTTCAAAATACCTGAAAGGACCACATCTTAAACCTAGAGGCATTCTACAGGAAACATGATAATAGTACTACCACATGAGATAGCTTATTCTGGAAACACTATAGTAATTAATAAAAGATAACTTTTAGTAATAAAGATCTGTTCCCTTTCTACCTTGGGAGTCAGGGTAGTAGAGTACTTACTGTATCTGAAAGAAATTGAATTAGGAAAATGTGCCATTAGAGAATTTGGTCAAATTCTAACTCAGTGTTAAGTTCTTCCAGCAAATTGTGTTGCAACTGCTTAAGTCCCTGGTCCAGTTATTTTAATTCTAGTGTTTGGTATCATAGAATAGAGAAGAACATGACACAGTATGGACACAGAACTTATTTTCAGGGTTTAGAATATAGATAAAGAAGAGAGAGACAGAGATTGAGATAGATAATAGATAATAGATAAATAGATTAGCTAGATGATAGATTAGATAGGTGTTAGGTCATAGGCAGACAGATACATATAAAGATAAACAGACATGAAGAGAGATGGATGAACAAACTGCAGATGGACAGATAGGATAGATTATAAGACAGAGATAGAAAGATAAAGAAATAAAGGTAGGTAAAATAGAGATATAGATAAATATAGATACATATATACAGACAAATTAAATGATAGATATATGGATAGTTCTAGATAAAGATAGATGATAGACAGATTATATAGATGAGATAAATAAATAGACATAGATAAGGCAGACAGATTAGATAGCTAGAAAGACAGTGAGACAGAGATAGATAAATAGATGAAAAATGATAGATTCAAGGGTGGGTCCTACTTTAAAAAGGGTGGTGCTCATAAGGAGAATGTATCTCAGATATTTTGCAGACTAAAAACTGAGGATTTGTCTTTAGACATCCCCCCCTCTTTCCAAGAGAGAAAGAAGAATTAATGGAAAGAACCAGAGAAAAACTGGTTATACTGGGCTTCAAGGTATTTAAAAAAGCTTTATCTATCTTACTTTAAGTGGCACAATGAATAGGGGATAGATTCAGGAAGAGCTGAACTTAAATCTAGCCTCAGATATTTCTAGCTGTGTGACCCTGAATAAATCACTTTACTCTGTTTGCCTCAGTTTCCTCACCTGTAAAATGAGCTAGAGAAAGAAATGTCATACTGTATCATTGCCAAGAAAATTCCAAATGAGGTTATGAAGAGTCAGACACTATAAAACAATTGAACAACTTATATATTTAGTATTATGTTTGTGGGTAGAGATTTTAACCACTTTTTAAAATGTAATTTTATGAGCCAAGGCACTCCTTTTATTTGTAATTTTTTTTTTCGTTAGCCAATATTTGTGCTTATTCCCTTATAAGAGAGATATCTTGCTGACAAAAAATAAAAAATACACAGCTTCAAAATCTCTCTCTTCTTTCTTCTATGGACCCATTTTCTCAGTTTCCTCCCTTCATTCCTAGTGAATACACACCAATTAACAAATGCCTGCAGTTAACCAAGATGACCACAATTGTCAGCTTAAAAGATAAAGTAAATGTTTATATAAAGGTAAATAAATTCATTAGAAACATAGTTTCAATATGTTTTGCATGATTTCACTTATATAAGTGATATTTTGTTTGCCTTCTGAATTGATGTGGGTGGGTTGGGAGGGAAAACATTTGGAACTCAGTTTTTTGGGGGGATAAAGCAATTGGGGTTAAATGACATGCCCAGGATCACATAACTACTAATTGTTAAGCATATGAAACTGGATTTGAACTCTTGACTCTAGAGTTCTAGCCACTATCCACTGTCATCTAGTTGCCCTGGAACTCAAATTTTAAAAAGGATGTACAAAATAAATAATACACTTTTTTTAAGTACAAAAGAAAAAAAAAAAAAGAAACATACTTTTCCTCATTTAGATGAAGCATTTTGAAAATCTATAAGCTATAATAGAAATTCAAACTATTATTTTTAGGTGCAAATCCTCCCTGGGATATTTTAATTTTTAATGGGGAGTCACTGAGGCCTTGAAGACAAAAAAGCATTTAAGCCTTGAATAAGGCTATAATGATGTAATGTCAGAAAATGAGATTGACATTTTGCCTCATAGATCATATAACAAAAATCAGAACCTTGGCATAAGCAACAACAGAACACATGGGGTGGTGACCAGTAGTCCAAGCAGATCTGTAAGGTTGATTGAAGCCTAGGTGGCAGAATCTGGGAACCAGAGTCTGACTACATGAGAAGCAGGTATTCAGTGACAAAAAGTGGAAAGGAGGTCTTGGAGTGGAGAGAGTCTTCAGAGAGGAAGTTTAAGGGTGGAAATGGGAGTGGTGGTATTGAATGGGGTGCAGGGGAATTATAGAAGAAAGTGTCATTTGCCAAAAGTCCAAATCAAATCCCAAAGTCCGGGGAGGAAAAGATGGGAATGAAGTGTATCATTTGCCAAAAGTCCAAAATGGGTCTGTTATCCAAGGATTCCATGCATCGGGGATGAGGGAATTGGGTAATTGGTGGTGTCCAAGAAGCAAGCTGTCAATCGGCAATCCAAACAGGCAAATGGTCAGCATCAGGGAGATCCAGCAGTGAGTATAGGGGATTCAATCTAGAGGTAATAAAAATTTAGAGGCAGGAAATTGATCTTCCTTGGGAACGAAGGTACCAGGAAAAGTCAGTCACAAAGATGGTAGGAAACCAGCTAGAGAGAGGATTGGAAAGAAAGCACTGTTATTAGCATCAGAAAACCTCAGTAAGAACTTACAACTGCTATTTACTCATTGTGTGAACATAGGCAAGAAAATTAAACTCAATTTCTTCATCTGTAAAATAGTGATGAGAATAATTGTTCAACTTAACTCTTAAAATGCTGGACTTGTATAGTTAGAGCTGGAAGGGGACTTAGATTGTTGTGAAAAAAAGCACTTTGTATATTTTAAGTAGAAATGAGACTTTAATATTATTGTCATCACTATTTATGACTTTAGGCAAATAGCTCACTCTCTGACTCCCAAATTTTCTCTTCTCTAAAGTAAGGAGTTTGAAATAGATCCTGTCACAAATCCCTGGCAAGTTTATCTTCTCTGATACTTGGTATTCTCCTACACTATGAGGACGTAAAGGTGGGGATGGAAGGGGGAAGATAAAGGGAGAGGGGATCCTGCGTTTATCATAAGGAAAGACCAGACCATGCCTTTATACTCTCCTTCTACTTGTCTACTATCTTTTCCTTTGTTCTCCCAGCCATCATCACTGCAGAGATTTTCATTCTTTTTTTTTTTTTTTTTTTTTTTTTTTTCATCATCAAGACACAGCTGCTTCCTGGTCAGGAGGCAATGGGGCAATGGAGCTGAGCAAGAATTATCTGTTCACAGCCTCCATTCATGTGGAAGAATAGGGAATAGGTTGTGGTGATTAAATAATGCATATCCCTATCTAAAACCCCACAGGTATGGTCTGCTTAATAAGCATGGCACATTATAAAAGGAACACATTCAAACCCTCTGAAACTCTTGATCTTTTATTCTTGGATATTTTCTTTAGTCTACTAATACTGCCTTCTCCCTAGATCTTAATGATTATTTGGGGACTACATCTACTTTGGGACAGGTTAAGTAAGGAATAGCATTTAGAGGAAGGTTGGAGGCTCCTTCTCAGGAAAAATTTCCTGGCAATTAGAGCCATTCAAAAGTGGTTTACTTTGCTCTAGGAGGGAATTAGCATCTGACTTGAGATACTCAAGAAAGTCTAAATTATCATTTGTCCCAGGCAAGTCTAGATTGTGCTATACAGTGTATAAACTTAAATAGAAATAAAGAAATGAATAAGGTTCCCTAGTGGTCAATATTAACTTGATTCTAAAATTGAATATTATATTATCTACATTTTATTGTAATTTTACTTTTTGTTACTTATTTTTCAATTATAGTTTAATCTGGCTCAAGATATTGGGAGTATTACAGATGTTTGATACCACTGGATTAAATAATCCAAGACATTCCCTTAATATCTTTGATCCTTCAGACTAGGTATTTGCTAATTTGGTTAAACAGCTTTATAGTACCTCCTTATCCAATCAAACCTTATCTTTGGCTTCCTACAAGTAATTCATTGTATGTATACCCTTGCCAGCTCACAATGGCTTTGAGTCTCATTGGACCTCAGCTATTTCCTTTTGATCTTCAAGTTCAAGAGACCTCATCTAGGTCCTTTAAAAGTTTTCCATGAGGTTACTCTACAAGCCTACCCCTTTCCCTTTTGTATGCAAGTACAGGTAAAAAGAGAATACTCACAATTGAAGAGAAGGTACCAAAAATGGAGAAATTGCTGTGTGCAAACTTGTTCTTGTGGAGCCCAAAAGGGGTCACACACACTTGTGCTATGCCTTGAGGGAGATGGAGAAGCATAAGCCTTGTACCTTGCTGTCTTGTTGCTCACGATCTAGTCAGAGACTGGAGACAAATACATGGGAAGTAATTGAGGAAGATGAAGAACAAGTCTCATTAACCTCATAATACCCTGTATTTTCAGGGTCCTAGAGACAAAACAACCACTAGTAAAGATTTCTTAGAAAAAGAAAGTTTTCCTAAACTATGTTATAATGTTCTAGGAGGTGGAAAATATTATTTATTATTTGTATTCTTTTATTCAATCTAATTTATATTCAACTTAATTTACAATTTTAATTGTAATTAACTTGTTTTTAATTATTAACAAATACAATAGCACAATAACTTGGGTTGACCACTTGAGCTAGCTAGCCCAAATGTTTCTCTTCCTTAAAATAAAGATATTGGGGGCAGCTAGTTTGTATAGTAGATAGAGTATCAGCCCTTAAGTCAGGAGGAGTTCAAATCCTGCCTCAGATTCTTAACACTTCCTGATTGTGTAATTCTGGGCAAGTCACTTAACCCCAACTGCCTCAGGAAAAAAAATGAGCATTTTGGATTAGATGACCTTTAAGAGTCAAGTGATACTGCTTAATGATTTAAGTTAATTTAAATTAGTTAAATAGTTAAGTTAGTTAGTTAATCAAACAGGCTAATCATACCTATTCCTATTATAAACACTAGAGAGCATAGGGATAAAGGGAGCTTTCCTTAAAATAATAAACAGTCTCTATCTAAAAAAAACAGCAAGCATTATTTGTAATGTAGAGAAGCTGGATGCCTTCTAAATAAGATCAGGGGTGAAACAAGGATCCCCGTTATCACTACTATTATTCAACATTGTACTAGAAATATTGGCTCTAACAATAAGAAAAGAAAAAGAAATAAAACGAATTAGAATAGGCAATTATTAACAAATTTTATCTGGAAGAACAAAAGATCATAAGTATCAAGGTAATTAATGAAAAAAATTATCAAGGATGGCATCTTAGCAGTACCAAAGATAAAACTATATTATGAATCAGCAATCATCAAAACCATTTGGTCCAAGTATTTGATACTTGATTCCAGCTTCTGGAATAAGACCTCAGTATTTGAAAAAAAATTGCTGGGAAAATTGGAACATATTATGTCAGAAACTCAGCATAGACTTACATTTCATATCCCATACCAAAATAAGGTCAAAATAACTACATGATCTGGACATAATGGATAATATCATAAACAAATTAGGAGAAAAATGGATAATTTATCTATCAGATCTTTGGGAAAGGGAGGAATTTATGACTAAAAAAGGAATTTATGTCCAAAGAATTTAGAGAACATTATGAAAGACAAAATGGACAACTTTGATTATATTAAACTAACAATTTTTGCACAAACAAAACCAGCAGAAACAAGAATAAAAAGGAAGTACAAAACTGAGAAAAATATTTAAAGTCAATATTTCTGATAAATATCTCATTTGGAAAATATATATAACTATGTAAAATTTATAAGAATACAAGTCATTCTCCAATTGATAAACAAAAGATATGAACAGACAATTTTGATGACAAAATTAAAACTATAGTATGTATGTGAAAAAATGCTCTAAATCACTATTGATTAGAGAAATGCAAATTCAATCAGCTCTGAGGTACCATCTTACACCTCTCAGATTGACTAAAATGACAGGACAAGGGAATGGTAAATGTTGGAAAGTTGTGGGGAAACTGAGACACTAATGCTGTGTTGGTGAAGCAATTTGGAACTATACCAAAAGAGCATAAAACTGTGACCCAACAGAACTGGGTCAACAGAGCAGACTCAACTGGGTCTGCATCCCAAGAAAATCACAAAGGAGGGAAAAGACCCACACATACAAAACTGTCACAGCTCTTTTTGTGGTAGCAAAGAACTGGAAAATAAGTAGATGCCCATCAATTGAGGAAGGACTGAACAAATAGTGGTACCATGAAGATAATGAAATACTATTGTTCTATAAAAAATGATGAACAAGCTGATTCTAGAAAGGTCTGGAAAAATTTACATGAAGTGATGCTAAGAGAAACAAGCAGAACCAGGAATACGTTTTACACAATAACAAGAATGTGCTATGGTCAACTATGAAAGGCTTGGTTCTTCTCAGTGATTCAGTGATATAAAGTGATCCCAATAAACTTTGGACAGAAAAGGCTATCTGCATCCAGAAAAAGAACTATGGAGATTGACTGTAAATCAACACATGATATGTTCATTTCTTTTTTCTGTTTTACTTTTTTCCCTCTCCCATGATTTTTCCCTTTTGCTCTGATTTTTTTTCTCTCCCATCATGATTCAAAGAATATAAAAAATAAATAATTTTTTTCTTAAAAACACAGGGTAATAAATCATCAATCTTGAATGAAAGGAATGCTGGCTAAAGAGAACTGCATAAATATGTACACATATATTCTATTTAATATATACTCTAACATGTTTAACATGTATGAGACTGCCTGCCATCTAGGGGACAGGATGGAGGGAAGGAGGGGAAAAGTTGGACAGAAGTTTGTGAAGTCCAGGCTAGCTCCTCTGAAGGGCTCAGAATAAGTCCTTGCCCCATGTTTGGGCACCAAAAATGTAATGTTCTGTCGTCTCTCAATTGTGATCCTTCTCTGGGAGGAGGTTTCTTTTTTGTAAATCCTTTTCTCTGTGAGCAGGTTTCTTGGGAGGCTTTTGGAGCCTCCATCCAGAGGGAAGGTAGAATCTCAAATCCTCTTCTTCCTGAATCCTGGCTCTGAATCTCCTTGAGCTTCCCTGAAGTTCTCTGGGGAAGTCTTGTCCTTCCCCAATCGCGACTACTTCCTTCCAGACTGCTCCTCCTTTTATCCTCCCAGAGAATGGGCTTATGGTACCCCAGGGGCTTGTGGGAACTCCTTATTGACCAATGAGCAAGCTCCTTTAAAGTATTCCTTCAAAGGTATAAACTCCCTTAAAGATTTGAACTAAAGGTGTGAACTCTGAGGTAGAGAATTGCCAAGTACCAACTTACCACCTAGTTAGAACCTAACAGAAGTATTTGCAAGCAAGGGTCAATGTTGAAAAATTACCCATGCATATGTTCTGTCAATTAAAAGCAATAAAAATAAATAAATTAATATATATATATATATATATATATATATATATTTTTTTTTTTTTTAAATAAAAAAGAAAGGGATGTTGGCACAATAAGCTGCTAACACTGAAAGGCTCTTTTCCTGATCACTTCCACCTTCTGAAAACCTATCTCCATCGTAGTGGACTAAGTAGCACAACTCATACGTGACAAAGTCTGCATATAAAACAAACAATGAACTCAGAATAAGGACACCTGAATTTGAGGTCCAATGGCTTTACTGAGAAATATCAGACCCTCTCTAGGTACCAACTAGACCAAATGGCCTTTTCATACCATTGCCCCAGAACTGTGAACAGACACGGTTTTCCCATTACTTATTTTCATAATCCCTATTATGTACTTTTATATTTGTGAAATTTCATTTTTTTTCTTTTTAGATTCCCCAGGATCTAGTACAATCCCTGACATGTAGAAAGAACATGTTTTCTTAAAATGAAATGGAGACTATACCAAGTATCCAAGCAAGGCCAGGAATATTCCATTAATGGAATGGATTTTTTATTCTTTACATGCACTCACACATACATACATAATATATATACATCTCCATCTCTAATTTATACCTAGATATAGACAGACATGTACACATGTATATATGCACACATACATATACATGCAAGCACATATCAGCACAAACGTGTGTTCATACGCATTTATACTTACTAAAAACTGAAAATAGCCAATGGTATAACCCACATCATTGGATCATATTGATTCATAAATAGGGTCAAGTCAGGGCAGGATATCAGGCAACTATAAGAGAAGTCAAAAAAATAATGAAATTTCCCAAGCAGTCCAAGATCCACTTACCTTAGGTTAGACCAGAGATGAGGATCCTTTATCCTGCAAAGGGCCACATTTAGATATTTATAACATCATTCATGGGCCATAAAAAATTACTAACATATACTTGTACACATACATGTGCATGTATGTATTATACATGTATTTAAGTTTATGACAGGAAAGGAAAATGGATAGAGCACCAACCCTGAAGTCTGGCAGACTTGCATTCAAATGCAGACTCAGACTCTGTTTCCCTCAGTTTCCTCATTTGTAAAAAGGAAACTTGTAAAAGGAAATGGCAAAGCACTATAGTATCTTTGCCAAGAAAAACCTAAAGAAATTCTGAAAAGTCAGCAACAAAGTATATGACAGCTAGGCAGTACAATGGGATAGAGAATTGCAATTGGATTAATGAAACCTGAATTCAAATATTGCCTCAGACTCCTGTAAGCCTGAACAAGTCACTTACTCTCAGACCCACTTACCTACTCCATAAAATGGAGATAATAGCACCTAACTCATATGGTAGTTGTGGGAACCAAATAAGTAAAAAAATATATATATATATGTGAAATAGTTTTATATAAAAGGCAGTTGGCTATCATCATTTGAAAAGCATCAGATCTGAAGTCAGGAAGGCTCATTGCCCTGAGTTCAAATCCATCCTTGGACACTTACTAGCTGTGTGACTATAGCCAAGTCACTTTCCTTTTTGCCTCAAATTTCTCTTCTGTAAAATGAGTTGAAGGAAATGGCAAATCAATAATAATAATAATGATGGGGTCACAAATAATCAGATGTAACTGAACAATTGAAGAAAATTATCATGATTTATTAATGTTGTCATGTTCAATTATGCCATATCATAAGAATGGGAGAAGGAAATGTATATGCTTCCAGCATACAACATAAGTTTGATATGCTTCTTGGAACCACATAATCTTAAGGTCTAGGTCTAGGAGGGACTCTGGGGATCAGCCCTCTAATTCAATCCCCTCATTTTATAGGTAACCAAGACTTACTGAAGAAAAAAGACTTGTCCAGTCCTCATTAAAAGCCTGTGATTGAGGGAATACAACTAGTTTTATGCTCTCTCTGCAGGTGATGAAAGTGAAAGAAAGGCAGGAAGCATCAACAGCTTTCCTGTAAAAAAATGTAGCTTGTAAGTGTTGGAGCTGGACCTCAAATTCAGGTGTCCTTATTCTAAGTCCATTGTTTGTTTCATATGCAGACTTTGTCATGTATGACTTGCGCTACTTAGTTCACTTAATTGAACAATATGGTAGACTAGTTTACCTGTAACAACAGCATAGAGATATAAGCAAGGTTCTTCAAGGAAACTCCATTCCACCAAAGACAAAGACAGGAAAACCCTATCCACAGCCAGTGGTATGTCCCATCTCATTGGATCATACACATTCACAAATAGGGTCAAGTCAGGGCAGGATATGAGGCAACTGTAAGAGAAGAAGTCAATAAAATAATCAAATTTCCTTGGCATCCCCAGACCTTAGGCTAGACTGGTGTAGGGAACCTTTTTCCTACAAAGGGCCATTTGGATATTTATAACACCATTCATGAGCCATATAAAATTATCAGTTTATAAAATTCAAATGGTGAGGTGTACCTTGTTTTCAGCTTATCATAACCAAAGGTTGTTTTAGCAAATTATTTCGAAGGCCCTCAGATCACACATTTCCCAGCCTTGGGCTAGACCAACCATATAAAATAATCCAGTCAAATGGGTGTATATCAGAAACAGCAAATGGTGATGAGATATTATTCTCTTTGATCTTTAGACATAGGTCTCATGGTTTTATGGTGGTTGCTGTCACCAATGGTGGCCATAACCAATCAAGAGATATCTTGAATACTGACAAACCCAGAAGCTCCTGCTTCCCTCAAATGTTTGCATACATGGAGCTGTAGCCAGGGTAAGAAAAATTAGTTTCCTTTTTGGATTTTCCTCATATCCTACTAAGAAGGTAGGGCAAGAATTGCCAATTACCTTATACATAGCAGGAAACTGAGGCTCAAAAAGTGAAGTGCTTTCCTCAACGTTAAATATCTTATAAGTGGCAAATTCCAAAATCAAAACCAAGTGTTCAGATTTGGTATATAATCTTATTTCCATTGTCTTATAGCTGTTGGAGGGGCTCAAGAAAGGTATGAACAAGAGAGTTCAGTAAAGTGGTCAACACAAACTTTCTGTTGCACATTCCCTTTCCCATATAGTCCATTTTATAATTATGCTACCATCCTGCTTTTCGCCATCTGTCCCAGCATCCCTCCCACACTAAAATTAGAAATCCATATTCCCATTCCCTGGACTGATTCTTAGAACTCCAACTTTTGTGGCCACCTTGATTTGAAACTGCATACCAATTGTTTAACTCATATCTAGATTCTAGTTGAACTCATACCCTGAAGTATGCTTCAAATTCAGGTCATCTCATTCAACTATTGACCAAGTCTATTTTTTTGGCTACTAGCTATTAGGTATATACTTTTTTTCATGTCTTCCACTCCAATATTCCATTTTTTGCACTGAAGACAACAATCCAATTAATAATATTAACTAAAAATTTTTATCACTGGCATTTTTATAAATCTTAAAATTTTGCAAAGCAGTCTGCAGAGATTATCTCATTTGATCATTTAAACAATCCTGGAATTAGCTATTATTATTCTTGTTTTACAGATGAGAAAATGGAAACACAGAGAGATTAAGTGTCTTTCCCATAATCTAATAGCCCCAGCTTTGAATTCAAGGGTTTTGTTTTGTTTTGTTTTGTTTTGTTTGTTTGTTTGTTTTTTTTTGTTTTTGTTTTTGTTTTTTGTTTTGTTTTGTTTTGTTTTGACTCTAGGACTATCACTCTAACTTACTACCATCTTGTTACCATTGCTTTTGATAAGACATGTGTCACTTGTATACACACATCTGGCCCTTTATATGGCCAGAACTCCCCTATATCTATTGTTATGCCTTGTGAGAATGTAAGTTCCTTGAGGGAACTCTTTCTTTTTCTGTTTCTTTTTCAATTTGTATTCCAAAGGCTTAACACATCACTTGGCACATTTGTTTTGTTTTGTTTTTTCATTCATTCTTAAAGGAAAGGAGGTTAGTTAGGCCTTCAAGTATATATAAGGCTTTACAGGCAGGAAGAAAGAGATGAGAACAGTCACAACTGAATGACTTCTGTAATGTCAAAGATCAGTCAAAAGTATCCAAACAATAAACACTATTCCCAGTTCTTCTATCTAAATAATTTAGGAAAATAAAAAAGATTATGCATCTCTAAACTTCTCCAAATAGAATGAAACCAATAGCGTGAACAAGTATAGCACATTCATTGGCCTTAGATGAACACGAAATGGTTTAAGTAACCTGGGAGTATTTAGAAGGTGAAAAACAGTTTAGATGGGAATTTGATAAAACAGCACACAAGGTCTTAGGAATTTACTTCTTTCTCTAGATGAAATACGACAGCTACACCAGTTTCTCATTTTAAATTCTGACCTCTTTTTATCTCTCAACAGAGAGATCCAGGATGTAGAAATAGGACCTGTTGTAATGCTGGAGAAACTGAGGCAGGATAGAGATAAGAGTGTATTTAATAATTTATTAAATGGAAAGATTTAATGACACCAAATGGATCCAGGGTTTGGTCCCAGAGCTGAATGAGACTATCGTTTGCAAGAATCCAGCAAACAATGAGAGTTCTTAATGACATATATACATGGCTCAGACTCAGGGGGTAGACTGAGGTGGGGGCAGAATCAGAGTGCTGAGAGCAGGAACAGGACTCTGACAATCCGGTTCTGACAGGCTGAGGGGAGGCATGGGGGGAGGAACCCCTGAGATGGGGAGAGGCATCTTGTTAAGACTGTATGACATTCTGGTAGCTTGGGATAGTGAGAGGCATTCTGATATTCTAAAACATAAGATCTTTTATCCTTATCAAATATTCTGATAAAGAGGGAGGGGAAGTTTTGCAGGACTGAGAAGCAGAGAAACTGAGTCAGGTCAGGATAATTAGAGAAACTGAGAACTGTGACATAACACTATGATGAGCTTCACCCCTTATTTTGGATTTTTTAGCTGGAATTTTTAAAAAGTATATCAGTTACATAAATGAAAGGTGGAAGTATATAGAAATCCAACAAAAGATATTATTTTCTTTATTCTACTATATGCTAACTCCTAATTATATCATACTTTGAAAAATGAGTTTAAGAAACTTTCCTCACAATGAGTGAGTATAATTATCATCATAACAATGTTATGCTTTAAAACATTAACAATAACAACAATAACTTGATAATTGGAATATTGCTGTGACTTGCCTAAGTTCGAACAAATAATAAATATCACAGCCAGGCTTTAAACCCAAGTCCCTTTCTCCTCTTTCACATTCTAGTTCTTGTTTGAAATTATACTAATAAACTGTATTTTGTATGTCTCTTAGATGATTACAAGGGGGAAGGAAAGGGAATCAGCATTTATTAAGTAACCTAATATTTGCTATGCACTGTGTAACATGTTTTACAAACATCTCATTTGATACTCACAAAAACCCTGAGAGTTAGCTCGTATTTTTATCCTCTTTTTACAATTGAGGAAACTGAGGTAGATAGGGTTAAGTAACTTTCTCAAGGTAACATAACTAGGAAGTATCTAAGTCCAAATTTGAACTCAGTTCTTCCTGACTCCAGACTCTCCAGGACTCCAGAGCTCCACTAACTATGACAAATCATTGCTTTGTTTTTATTTTTGAAGGAATCCAAGGTTAAGTGACTTGGGTTACTTAATATAGTCACAGTAAGTGTCTGAGACCAAATTTGAACTCTGGTCTTCTTGTAATCTACTATGCACCAACAGTGTCATTGTTCTATTTTGTTATATTTTTTTCTTAGACTTTTCTACCCCTTTCTACCCATATGATGTTGATGTTTTGAAAACAATACAGAAATTTACATTGGGCCCTACGGTTCTTTAGAAAAAGAGTGAAATTTGGAAGATTAAAAATAGAAACAATATATATGGGGAAGGAAAGGAAGATTAAATATTCATGAAGAAACATGTTTTAAAATTGTATTTAGTTAAATTATAAGTCAATTATTAAGTACCTAATATTTGCTAAGCACTATGCAACATATTTTACAAATATCTCATTTGGATCTTCACAAAAACCCTAAGAGTTAGCTCCTATTTTTATTTTCTTTTTACAATTGAGGAAAGTGAATAGATAGGGTTGTGACAATCTTCTTGAAGAGATGAAGTTCCACATCAGGAACTCTTCCCACCTAAGAAAACCTAGGTTTTAATCTCCATCCCACTAAACAGCATATGGAAATAAAAGTATTTAGCAAAGGATGAAGATGAATGTCTAGCAAGTTCCTATAAGCAAGATATCAGTAATATTAAAGCTCAGAATAAGCTGTGAATAGCTACTAATCTTGCAGACAAGAGAAAGTATGTTTTATTTGTTAATTAGTCTATTTTATTTTTTAGCAAAGTTGAGTTAAAGAGAAAGGACAAATAAGAGATAGGACTTACTGCTAAGAGAGAATGGGACCCCAAGGATAGCCTATGGAGAAAAGGCCTTACTACTCTACTATTCTTTTTATCATAATTTTTTAATATATGAAGCAACATTTATCAAGTGGATATTATGTCCCAGATTTGTACTGATCAATAAGTATATAAAAAAGGGGCAAAAGATAGCTCCTGACCTCAAGAAGCTTACAAGCTAATCAGGGAGACAACATGAAGTAAATATATAGAAAATAAGATACAACAACTATACTATATGTATATTAGAATACTAAAATAAATGAGAACATGGTAAAACTGGTTCTATTTGATTTTTTAGATTTCTTGAAGATTACTTGAAGAAAATTTCATTCATTTCATTCAATCATTCATTCCATTCCTCCCTTATTTTCTCTTTCTTTTTCTCTTTCCTCTTTCTTTCCTTTTTTTTTTTTTTTTTTTAAGATGCATCTATTATTGCTGAATTACTAATAATCATCTTTGAAAACTGGAGAACAGAGGAAGTACTAAAGGACTGGAGAAAGGGAAATTCCCTTTTTTTCAAAAACAGAAAACAGGGTATAGTGTAAAATGTGTAAGCTATTGATTTTCATTTCTTAGAAGGCAGACTACAATATATTGTTAAAACGATGCTTTGAAACCAATTAAACTGGGAAGCAGTCACCACTGAGTAATATATGAGGGGAATTATCTCTCCTCTCCTCCTCTCTCTCTCTCTCTCTCTCTCTCTCTCTCTCTCTCTCTCTCTCTCTCTCTCTCTCTCTTTATATATATATAATATATATATATATATATGTATGTATGTATAGCGAGACAGAGACAGAGAGAGAAAGAGAGAGAGAAAAGGAGGAGGAGGAAGAGAAGAGGAGGAGAAGAAGAGAAGAAGAGGAGGAGGAGGAGGAAGAACAAGAATAAGAAGAGAATGAAAGAATGAATGAAATGAACGAAACAAAACAAAGGCAGACAGACCAGGATAACTTCAAGAACTTTATTTTAATTGACAATGGTACTAGAGAAACAAATCAAAGACATGCTAAAGATGTAGTATACTTAAATTTCATCAAAATATTTGGAAAAATCTTTCAGCTTATCTTCATCCATAAGAGAGAAAATTGTAGCATATGTCATAAAATAGCTAGGTGAGAAGTTAGACCTGATTAAATGGCAGATCCAGAAGTTAAATGACAGCACATAGAGTGGACAACAGCATAAATGCCAATTTAGAGAGAGGTCTTTAATGGTCTATATTAGAAAATATATCTGTGGATTTTAGATGTTTAATATTTTTTGTGACTTTTGTAAAGTCATAGTTATGATTAATATACTGAGTGCTAGTCAAAATGCAAAAGTTTTCATTATTGGTAAAATCTAATAAGATGAATATGAATGGATAATTTAAGTCCCATGTTTGGGTTTTTTTTAAAAAAAAAACAGGATAAATTTTAAAAATAAGAACCGTTTGGAGGTATGTCAGGCACACATCAATTAATCCTACTAAAGCATAGATCTGACCATATCCCACTTCTGCCAATCCCCAATTTAATTAACTCTAGTGACTCTCCTTTTCATCTGTATTATTTTTTAAAAATCTCTAATTCAAAACTTTCTTTGGTTCACATCTAATTTTCCTTTTTTTCCCTTACACCTTACTCCATCTCATCTCCACGCCTACATAAGTCTGTAACCTAATGACACTGAACTGGGTGCTCAATTTCTGGATTGTGTTTTTTTTTTTTTTAAATGGCTGCTATAGGTGCCTGGAACATTATTTAATTTCATCTGTGCCTCCTGGTTTCCCCTGACCTTAAAATATCAGTTAAAATTAATTCTTTTATGAAAAAAAAAATTTTCTGAGCCCTCTTCCCCTTACTGATTATCTTTGATTCTATATGAGTATACATTGGTTATATTCTTGTTTTATGTTGTTAATCCCCTTAGACTATGAATTCCTTAAGATAAGGAGCTGTCTTTTGCCATTTGTATATCTTTAGAATTTAGCAAAGTGACTGGTACATAACAGACTCTTAATAAATGCTTATTGACTTACTTATTTACTGATTGTATTTTAAAACCACTCATATTGCAAGTTATTGAGAGTGCTTGCAATTTATTGCCATAGACTTTGAAAACAAATTCTATATTCTATAATGAAGAATCATAGGAGTTTGTTGTGAATACTTCTGATACAAAATAATTCAATATATGTCCATAATAGATATAAACAAAGTTTGTTCTGAGGACCAAGGAAAGAAACATTGTTACTCATAGAGGATATAAGGGAATGGTTCTTGGAAAAATGTCTTTAGAAAGTGAGAATTTATATGATTAATAGTTAAAGAGAACTGAAGAAGAATTAAGGAAGAGAATTGAGTTAAAAAGAATTGAGGAAGCATATATGTAGTGGATATGTAATGGGATAGGACAGGCCACTAGATAGTACAGGGCTGGGCCTGGAGTGAGGGATATTTGAGTTCAAATCTGTAAAATGGGCTGGAAAAGGAAGTAGCAAATCATTTAGTATCTTTGCTAGGGAGATCCCAAATAAGGTCATTAAGAGTTAGACTTGACTTAAAGAACTGAATAGCAAAAATGGGATGGAATAACAAATTGTTTCTGGTATCATTTCCCTTTCCATTAAAAAAAAAATCCCCTTCAAACCACTTAATGTTTCGTGGCTACTTGTTTTCTTTTTATATTCTGCATGACACACTGACTTATGAATTTCATACATTCTCAGCTACCGGATTGCTGACTCCCACCCTGGTTTTTCCATGTCACCCTTTACACATAGAGTTCTTTCTGACTGCCTCACTCTGAATTAGCTTGGGTCTTGACACTGATTTTAACTTTCTCAACTCTAGAATATCAACTTCCACTTTTTCCTCTACTGTAGATTTTCCTATTTATCTGGTCCCTGTCTAGATCACTTTACCTTGCCTTCAATCCCAAGGTTCCAATGTGAAGTAATGGTATATCATTGATGGGATCCGATCTGAATTCTTCTCCTACAGAACTCTGATGACCACTGTTGTCAGGAACATTCAGGTTATTTACTTTAGTCCTCATTATTCCTTTGTTCTGTATATCACCTCAGGAAACCAAAACAAGTTAAAAAATGCAAAACATTTTTTCTTAACACTGCAAAGTCAATTTTTTTTTTTTTTTGGTCTCAGAATCGATGTAAAGCCATAACTTGGCTTCCTATTAGTTTCAAGAAAAATTAGGACATTAGCATCTCTTTTGGGCTGTGAGTTGGTTATTTAATACATGGATGCATTATAATTTGTAGCATGTTTATCAAAATGTAATGGCATGTCAACAATTGCTGCCACTTGGAATATTTATTATTTGGCTTTAATCTGGCCTTGTAATATTAGCAGTAAATCTGAATGGGGGATTGTCGTTTTCTTCAATTGATTAAGCTGAATTCATGGATGCAAATTAAATGCTGGTGATTATGTTTCATTGCTGATCCATAATAAGGAATTTATGTAAACCATACTTGCTTTTTTAAGCTTTAAATAACATTACAACTCTGAAAAAATATTCAGAGTAGGAATATGCAACATTTGTGTATCTTTATATTTTCAACACTTTTGCTTGAATCTATTATACTTACTGCTATACATGCCCCAAACAATAATGTCCACAAGATTAATGGATGATAGATTTAGCTATTTCAATCTGTCACCAAGTGATCTTTACTAGGTTAAGACAGCTGGACAAGTGTCAAAGACTGATTCAATCATCCTGTGCTAATTCAGACTTGGGGTAATTAGTCCATATGCAGTTTTTAAATGCTTTTTTTCCAAAATCTTGATAGGTAGGTTGTATGAATATCACTCACTTTTAATAGAAGCACTGGGTCATAAAAATACTTACCTGTTTCATGGTTCTGTGTTTTTCATTAGTATGGCTGGGTATTTCTTGTCTCACTGCAGAATGCCAACCATTCAGATTTTCTCACCAATCCTATGAAATTATTGTTTATCTTATTAGATTTGGTTCATCCTGACTCTATCATCCAGAGTATTTCTAACCCTCTCACTCTTATATCAAGTGGAATTTGCTAAGCATATCATCTCTCTTATTCTAAGTATTAATAAAAAGCACTAAAGAGCATGAAGTCAAGAACAGATCACTGAGGAACCTTTTAGAGATGCAGGAACAATTTAATATCTCATCATTAATAAGTACGATTTGATTTGAACTATTTAAACAGCTATACATTCACACACCCAGAGACTTTTCTCACCAGTATTTCTCCAACTTTACTACAAGAATAAAATGAAAATAATAGATTTAGGGGGGAAGAGGAAGATTGCTCTCATCTCATTATTCCCAGGCTTTTAAAAATCACTGACAATAGCTCAGCATTCAAATCTGCCAGTTCTTTCAATATACAAAGATATCATTCATCTGGGTGTGGTAACTTTGGCTCATCAATAGCTGCTCATATTCCAATTCATTTTGAATATTACTTTTTTTTTACTTATTTCTGTTTTCTCCCTTTTAATCTAAAGATTATTGTACTTGATTATCAAAGCAGGGGTAAAACAAAAGAAAATCACTTTTTCTCCATCACTGAGTATCATCAAACCGTCTCTTTGGACAAACTGTTTTTCTTTTCTCTAATTATTCTTTTCCTCCCAATTAAAAAGATTTTTTTTTTTTTGTAAGAATTAAGTGTTTATGACAAGCGCGACTCATTTTGAACTTTAGTAGAACTAATATCAATCTTAGAGGTCCACAAACATGTTTCAATATTCATCTTTTTTTTTTTTTTACCTTTCTTTCATTCTCACTACAAGTTTTATTTTCTTTTAATCTGGTGATAGTTCTTCTTCCAATACACTTGTCTCTTTAAATAATTCATTCTTTCCAAACAAATTCGATTTATTTCAACAAGAAATATTCTCTTCCCTCTTCTTCCTCATCCTATATCACCAAAATACCTTCTTGCACTATTTCCTCCTGCATCCTTTTCACATGGCAAATAACCATTCTTCTTACCAAGGCAAAACATTCTATATAGACAAATCATTCCATTCCATACCAATTTCTCTAGCAGACTGCTTCTTGGGTCATTCCCACACTTTCATATATGCTCAGTACTTCCTTTTCTACCGGATGCTTCTTTACCACTGAAAAACATTAATACATTTTTCCCACTCTAAAACAAAAGAACCTATCTTTTTTTTTTTTTTTTTTGCTTTGACTAAAGAGCTTTCAATATTGGCTATATCATTCATAGAACTTTGATTTTTGAAGATAAGTAGCTATAGATGATATACTAAATTTTTAAAAGCTAAGATAAATAATTTTTACTAATAAAGATGAAGAAATAATAATATATTTTCATGTATCTTATATCTATATGTATATGTATGGAAAACATGTCTCTACTTATATGTATATGTCTCTTAGCTTTTCCTTCTATTTCTAATAGATCTAGATAGTTTTTATATATGATTATCATATTTCTGGAAATCAGTTGTGAATAACTTTTCTATTTTCATCAATACCATGGTCCCAGACCCTTCTGAAGGACTTATGATGAAGGACTTATGTAATATAATAGGTATGCTATCCAAACCCGGAGAAAGAACTGATTGAAGGATACTTTCTTATTTACTTTATTTTTCTTGAACGGTTTTTTGAGGGGGGGAAATCTATGTTTTCTGTTGCAACATGATTTTTATAGAAATGCTGTGCATAATTTCACATGTACCTTCTCAGTATGGGGGAGGAGAGAGGAGGAAGGGAGGAACAGAATCTTGAACTTAAAGTTTTAAAAACAAATATAAAAATTGTAACTTGGAAAAATAAAATATTAAAAATATTTCTTTGAGTTTATCTAATGTTTTCTGCAATGTCATGAAATCATTGATTTTGTTTCCTTGTTTATAATTTTTAGGAAGTTTATTGCTTTAGTGAAGTTGGCCTCTTTTTTAATGAATTTATTCTCCTTCCAATCTTTTCACTAGAGTAAGGATACTTAATCTAGGAGTTATTCCTTTTTAAAATACAAATATATATTGCTCATGTTATATATATATATATTCTTATAATTTAATTTCAAGTACAACCTATATATCAAATTGCTCACTTTCTCAATGGGACAAAGGAATAGAGGCAGAGAGAGAAAGAATTTGGAAGAAAAAAACAAAGGTTAAAAATTGTTTTCAAATGTAATCAGGGGAAAAATAATATCAAATAGAAAATAATTTTATTTTAATATTTTGGTTTCCCTTAAATCTTTGGTAATTTATTACACACATTCA
The DNA here is from genome assembly GCF_048593235.1 of Sminthopsis crassicaudata. Lineage (NCBI taxonomy): Eukaryota > Metazoa > Chordata > Mammalia > Dasyuromorphia > Dasyuridae > Sminthopsis > Sminthopsis crassicaudata. The sequence goes on from NC_133617.1 coordinate 92,130,434, forward strand.
TATAAATTTATTCTGAAAAGGTATCCATAGATTTCATCTGACTGCCAAAGATGTGTACAATACTAATAAGTTTAAGAACCTCTGCTTTAGAAATCTGTTTGATTGTTTTTTTTCATCTCTAGTGGAAAATTATCCCCCCTTCAAGTTTCTAATTGCAATTATTTGGAATCCTTCATTCTGAGATATTATAGTCTTTTTTTTTTTTTTTTTTTTCCCCTTTGTGTTTATATCTTTTAAAGAATGATTGTCATTTTATTTGGTCTACATATCTCTCCAGGCTAAATTCCTTAAGTGAGGTTTTATTCCAGAAAGAGGCTTTGTTTCTTGAAGAGTTAGTTGTTGGGTGGGGTAGGTAACCTTTCTTGGTCTCCTTCTAGATCCTTGGGATTTCTTTTCTAATCTCCAACCTGGGATTGCACCTCAATCCATGTTTGGTATTGAAAGTGGTGAAGTTTTGGGGATTTCTGGAACATCTCAGAACAGCATATAAGAAGATCTCAGAATTTTCAGGAATTTGGACCATGTTGGTCTGTTTGTCTTTGGTTCAGAAAATTAGGGATTTTACAAGGTGATATCTTGACTTCCTTGTGAATTAGACTTAAATGAGGCAGATTTGCACAAAGTCTTCAGCCTCATTCTGTTTCCCAGTCATCAAAGTCCAATGACAAAATCAAAATCAAGATTATTGGCTATGGCCCAGGATGCAATAGATGACCTTATTCTCAGTTGCCAGTTCCACTGGGGGAGATATCGCCCTAACTCACCTTTTGAGGTTTGTTAGTTACCTTCAATCTGGTTTAGCCCATCTCCCAAGACAGTTTTACTGGGATCTGGCCAATTCACATGCTACATTTTCTTGGAGCCATAGGTAAGAGTTGAGTGCCAACTTGACACCAAAGGATTAACAGCCCTGAAAATGGCTGGTCAACCCTTCCCATCAGAGGGCTGGTTCTACCTGAACACCTTGTCTCAGCCATTATTGCACCCTCACTCATTCTAGGTCCCCACCCCTTTGCTCTTCTTGCCACAGACATAGAGCTTTATAGGCTACAAATATCATTTGCCTTTCACTGGTGACCATGAAAGTCTGGATTTGTTTGTCTTCACTAGCACTACATTTATTGAGCTTTCCTTTTTGGGGGCTTCTGCCTGACACTTTGTGAAGTTCTGACATACAAGAAGTCATTCTATTTTCTCATTAGATTGCTAAATCATTATTTAATTTGATACAAATATGCAGTTTTTGTTAGGATGAGTATGTTGGGAGCAGGACAATTTCACCTTTACTTCTTCCATTTCCTTTAACCTGCTTATAATATAGGCAGTGACCCTGTAATCCACTAATACTGCTCTCTCTAAGGTCACCAAAGAGCAAATCCAATTGCCTTTTCTGTCTTTATCTTTTTTGTTAACTCACAGAGAAAATCTAGTTAACAATTTATGATCTACTGTGTTAAATGCAATTAACCAACTTTTCCTTTGGGACATTCCTTCCTTCCAGAGTTCCAATGTTATTGCACTCTTCTAGTTTCCTTATCTGGATAACAGCTTCTTCTGAATTTCTTGTACTTAATTATATATATTATCTTCAGTCTCCTAATGTCTAACTGTAATAGTCCCCCAAGATCCTGTATTCCACTCCCACTTTCTGTCCTAATTCTTTCTGCATTAATGATTACTTTCATGTCCATAGTCATGACCTCTTTGTAGAGTTTCTTAAATCTATAGATTCTGTTTTTTAATTTTTTATTGCCTCAGATTGAATCTACATATTCCTGTTAAACATGCATTTGGTTGTCTTGTTTCACCTTCAACTCAATATGCTTAAATATTAAATCATTACCTTACACACACACACTCACACACACAACACACTTTTTCCAATTTCTTCATAATTACCTCTATCTTCTCAGTCAATCAGGTTCACAAATCCAAAATAACCTTTGACATTTCCACTCCTTTCAATTCTAACACCATTCAATTGCCAAATTGTGCCAATTTTTATACCAAAATTTCTAGTCATTTCATTTTTTACTATTATTTAAGTACCACTAGAGTACAAGCATTCATCACTACTTAATGGACTATTCTAAAAGCCTTATATGATCTCCCAATCTCTTCTTTCTCCAAACAGTCATCATAGAGCTTCAAAAATAACCTTTAAAGTTTAATCTCATCATGTTGTCCTTTAAAAAATCTTTAAGTCCCTCTTTTTTCTAGGCATTTAGATTATAAGACATTATATAATCTGACTAAAAGTATCTTTCTAGCTTTATTGCATTTCATATTACCTTCTTTCATGTATTCTATTTTTAGACTGAAAAAATTTTATGTTAAATATATGTATAATAAATATAATATGAACTGATATAATGTAATAATGTATATAAATATAAATATGTATATGTGTGTATGTGTGTGTATGTATGTGGTATCTGTAAGCATTAAGCATTATATATATATATATATATATATATATATATATATATATATATATATATATATATATACACACACACACATACTTTTACATGTCTATGTTTTTGTCTGAATATTGTTGACTTTTGCCTTTTGTGTTTGGGGTATATTTTAATTTCTTTCTGCTTTCAGATTGTTATTGACCCTGGTAACCATAAATTTAACACTAAAAATGAATTTCTGTTTTTAACTTATAAAATGGGGATAATAACAATTTTACTATCTGTTTCAATCAATCAATAGGAATGAAGTACTTAGAGTTGTTTGAAGAAGAATGTCTTGTAAACTTTGAAACATTATAGGGAAAACATGATAAAATTATGACTACTAATAACCACACACATTTAGAATTGAATTAAAGTGAAGTACTGATACAGATATCAAAGGTTTGAATTTAGTGAGGTAGTATGTTGTATTGAAAAAAGGGCTTAATTATGGAATTGAAAGCAATTTATTTTAACCTTATATCTTCCATTTACTAATAATATGACTAAGGAAAGTACTTAATTGCTCTGAACTTCAGTTAATTCATTTGTATCATGGGAAAAATAGTATTTACAGAGTTTATTTCACAAAAGAATTGTTGGAGAATTACTTGATTAGATACTATGCAAATATGATCTATTATCATCCACTAGTATATATACTGTGGACATAAGCCATGGATGTGGGTACATAGACAGAGAGAGGGCTAAGTATAGAAATGGATCTAAAGACAGAGGAGGTGATAAAGGACTAAGGGACCTGGAGTCACAAATACACAAAACTAATTCAATAACTATCTGGATTTGGAAATCCTGGGTTGATTTTTTTACTCTTTCATTCATGACTTGTGACTTTATGCAAGACATTTCATCTTACATGTATCAAATTCCCCATGCATCAACAGGGAAAAATAATGCTTGATCTGACTAATTTACAGGTTTGTGGTAAGACAGTAACTGAACATACAGTCAGAGATTATGAATTAGAGGCATTGAATTTACAACTACTATGACCTAAGTCAATTAACTTCTCTGGGCCTCAGTTTCTATTTAAGAAAATTAAACTTGTTGGTCTGAATGGTCCCTACAGTTCTATATCTTATTCTTTCAAATTTAAGATATATATATATGTGTGTGTGTGTGTGTGTGTGTGTGTGTGTGTGTGTGTGTGTGTATGAGTACACATATATGGACATATATATGAAATCAAAGATACACATATATAATATACATATACATTAAATATATATACATATATGTGTGTATATATATATATTTAAATATATATACATATATATGTGTGTGTGTGTATATATATATATGTATATAAGTTTTATGGGACAGTAGCAATAGTAGCAGCAGTTGCTGTAATAGTGGTGGTGATAGTTTTAGTAATAGTGGTGGTGGTGGTAGCAGTATGAAGAGGAGAAAAAGTAATACTAGTGGTGGGAATGCTATTAATTTAGAAAAGTTTTTAAACTTTTATAATCATATATCTTTTTGACAGCCTCATGAACTCTATTAATTTCTTAAAATTATAGGTTTTAATTTATAAAAATTATATAGTATTACAAAGAAACCAATTATATTGAAAAGCAGTCACTATAGATACATATGTACATGTCCACTATATACATATATACACATATATATATATATCCATGTGCATTTATGGATAGGCATATTGTAATTATACATACATATATATATTTATATATACATATCTAGATAGATAGATAGATATAAAACATTATATATGCATGTGCATGTTCATGCACTCTAGAATAAGAATCATTGGTTTAGAAGAAGATAGACAGTAGATGATGTATATAAGGACTTGATCATTCTTGGGAATGTTCACTCACAGTTATGTGCAATCCAGGAGCACAGTGTGCAGGGACCAACAACAGATTCTTGTGGTAGATAGTTCCAATAGGGACTGAGATTCCAGCTCTTCACTAGGAAGGGCATCCAAATTTTGAAGTAACTCACAGTGAAAGCAAATGACAGAGACGACTCTAGAGAGGAACTGATGGTTTTCAGATCAGGAAAAGTGTTGAAGAGCCAAACTAAACTCCACAAAGCAAGACTGAAGCTTAAAACCATAGTCCAGGAAACAACTAAAAGGAAGCTGAGATTCCCCAATAAAATCCAACTTATTTCAGGATAGTCATTTCCATGTATTTCACTGATTCTTGTTAAAGTCCAACTGTGTGCGCTGGGTCTGCTTTGCTTTGTTTTCTTATCCAGCTCTTGTCAGCATTTTTAAGTTGGCAAGATCCTGGTGCTTTAGCATATACCATGGAGGTGAAAAGCATAAGTAGACATATAGTTGTTGCTCAGACAGATGTTGAGAGGGGCATGAATTTGCGTGGAAATTCAGGTGTCAATGGGGCTTCAGGGGTGGAAGAAGTTTCAGATTTATGGGTAGCAGGAGGAGATGGTGTAAAATTATATGGAAAGAGAGGGAAAATGATAGATGGTATAGATTTAGAGGAAGATTCTAAGTTAGAAGTGACTACAGCTGGAATTGTAGATGTGTAAATAGGTGTAGCTGTACAGGTAGTTGCAGAAACACATGAAGTCACAGGCTCATCTGTACACATAAGCGTATGTTTAGAGGGAGATGGAGAACGAGGAGTATATTTCTGCAGGGGCATAGATACCGAAGTACCTACAGATTTACAATCAGGTATAGACATAGATATAGATATAGGGGTATTTTTAGAAGAAACTGTAGAAGACGTTGAGACAGGAGCAAATTTTGAAGCTAAAATACCATCAGAGCGATATGAACGTGGAGATGTACAGGGAGATGTGACGATAGGTGGACTACAACTTGGGAACACTGGAGATGTTGAGGTAACAGCAGGGGTAAAATGAGCTTCCTGAGGGAAAAGTATACAGTGATATTTAGGTGTGGATTTAGAGGGTATTGGGATAGGAGCAGATCTGGGGCTCTGTGGAGCTGTTGGGGTAGAGCTGTTGATAAAATTGCAGTGATTTCCAAAGGATAATGTACGGGTAGATGTGGCTTTGGATGTAGGAGGAGATTTTGGGCTAAGTGGAGCTTTTAAGGTAGAGTTACATATATAATTAGAAGGATAATCCTTGGGTAAGTCACAGGTATGTGTAGCTTTGGATGTAGGAGGAGATTTGTGGGTAAGTGTAACTGCCGAGGTAGAGTGCCGGATACAGTTAGAGGGAAGCCCAAGGAACAGATCACAGATAGATGTAGCTGCAGATGTAAGAATAGATTTGGGACTAAGTGTAGATGTTGAGGTAGAGTTACAGATACAGTTAGAGGGATGATCCTTTAGTAAGTCACAGGTAGATGTCGCTTTGGACTTAGGAGGAGAATTGGGGCTAAATGTAGTTGGGGTAGAATTACACATACAATTAGAGGGAATCCCAGGGAGAACCTCACAGATAGATGTAGCTGTAGATGTGAAAAGAGATTTGGGGCTAAATGTAGAAGCTGAGATGCAGTTAGAAGGATAATCTTTGGGTGAGTTAAAAGTAGATGTGACTTTGGATGTAGGAGAAGATTTGGGGCTAAGTTGACACAGTGAGATAGTATTACACATGCAGTTACTGGGAACCCCAGGGCATAGCTCACAGATAGATGTAGCTTTAGATACAGAAGGAGATTTGTTGGAATGTACAGATGTGGAGATAGAGTTAAAGATAGAGTTAGAGGGAATCCCAGAGAATGAGGCAGAGATGGATGTAGCTCTGGATGTGAGAGAAGTTTTGAGATTAAGCGTAGAGGTGGAGGTAGACATAGAGACAGAACTAGAGGGATGTCCAGGTAATAAGACACAAGAGATAGATCTGGAGATAGATGGATTCAATTTGGGACTAAGTGGACATTTTGGGGGAGAGCTACTGACACAATTAGGAGGCTTCCCAAGAGATACTGAAATGGTAGATGTAGCTCTGGAAGTAAGCAAGACTGCAGGTGTTGAGGTAGCAGCACAGGTATAATTAAAGGGAGTCCCGGGGATAACTTCTCCAGCACAGTTAGGTGTAGATGTCTGATCAGGATCAGATTTGGGAGAAGGTTCAGATGGATCCTTCTTAACACCTACACCATCAGATGGAGATTGAGATCTTGGTGAAGAATGTTTGGAGGCAATTGTGTCAGGTGTGGGTGGAATTGTAAATGAAGGCGATGTAGAGAGAAAACTGGCTGCTTTTAAGCTAGATGCCCAAGACAAAGTAGAGGCTAAGCTACAGGTTGAGGGATATTTATGGGTAGGTATACCAGGAAATGTTGTGGTTATAGGAGCAGATTTAGTGGCAGGAGGATATTCTGAGATAGGTGTCAAGTTACAATGAAAAGGAACTTTAGAAGTCATGTTGCCATGGTGTGGATGTTTAGGGATCACCACTGGTGTCTGTGCAGTTGGGAATGTAGGTGCCGATCTAGAGGCACATGGAGGGATTTTAGTACCAGGTTTATATTTGGGGATAGTTATAGAAGAAGAGATAGGGGAAAGCTCAGTGGGAGTCATGACAGTGGGTATAGATGTGTGGGAGGGCATAGAAGGCATAGAAGGAGAGATGAAGATAGTTCTAGGTTCTAGTGAAATGTTAGAGGTAGAGGGAGAAATCAAAGGAGTAAGCGTTTTGTTTGCTTCCATGCCGATCCCAAGGCTCACGCTAAGAGTTGTTTTCTTGGATTAATCTTCAATATTACCAGGTTTGTTTAAGAGTTGGGTCTCCTCAGAAATGGAGTATTGCAAATGTTCATTCCAGGTTATCAAGGTGTCACTCTATTGGTTCAGATGTCCATCACCACTTGGTTGAGTGATATTACAAAAAGAAATTGGGTGGCAGATAGAGGGTCAAGCCTGCTACTCCTTTGAAGAAAGAGAAGAAAAAGGCTTAGAACATCAAGTGATGTCACAATGACACCTTCCCATGACATGACTAAATGTGCAACCTGTTGTATTCTCTTAACTACAGGGAGTGGTGTTCAACATAGAGCATTTCTTCCACAACACTTGCTCACTGTGCAAATTAATAGGGTAAATCTGTTAGGAGACTATGTCATTTAAAAAATAATAATGTTCTAACCCACAAGAAGCAGTGATATAAACACAAACAACCAGCCGGCGATACATACAATCAGAGACAGAGCTCTTCTGCTAGGGCCTCCATTTCCTCCAAGATGACCTTCCATTTACTCCGTACATGTTTTCTATATCCATAGCTGTATGAAAGTTGTCTTTATGATTAGAAAGTGAGGTCTTTGAGGGGAGGAGCCTCTTTTTTTTTTTTTTTGCCTTTCTTTGTCTCCACAGAGCTTAGCTCAATAACTAGCTTATAGAAAGTGTTTAATTACTTATTTATTAAAATAATATACTGCTAACTGATAAACTGACTACTAACAACAACATTTTTGTGGATGCTTCTTAAATTAGGTCATTGAATGACCTCTACTGAAGATGACAAGGAAATACCCTGTTGCAGAGACTACATTTGCATGGAATAACAGGCTATTAAAAGTAAAATTTCCTGAAGGGATATGTGATTTATTTCTTTTCTGTTAAAAGAAATATGGCTTGTAAACTTAGAATGAAAATTTTTAATATGCTTTTTTTTTTCATAAAGGGATATGCCTCCAAAAAAAGAGGAGAAAAATTGAAATAAAATTATTTTTAAATGGCTTCAAAAAATCTCTCAAAAAAAAAGGAAAAAAAAAAAACATGTGTATGAAATTAGCTTCTCACAGCAAAACATCATGGTTCTAGAATCACAATATCCATACATTTATATTATAGTCTTTTACCCATTGTGAGGAAATACTTTGGCATAGTAATTTGAACTCAGGATTTGGTACAGAGACTGAAATCTGAGGCCTGGTTCTAATCCTTCCTGAGAAAAATCACTGTATCTTTAAATTTCTTTATTTGCAAAGGAGAAACATTAATATCTGCATTCAAACACATACATACATCCATACAAACATATGTATACCTATATATTCATATAGATCCATGTAAAGTAATACTATGTTTGTCTTCTGTTTCTTTGATGGTGGATAACATCATCTTTCATAAGTCCAAGTTTTTCCATATTTTTCTAAATCTACCAACTCATCATTTCCTATAACATGGCAATATTCCAAAATTACACCGTTTAGATATTTTAAATAGTCTAAACCAATATTGATTTACATGGAGGACATATAGTGTAGTTTCTCTATTTTTTTCTTCTGATTAAATCTATTATACCTTTAACTTTAAGATCAATGATTGCTACCCCTAGTTTTTTCTAATTTTACTCCTAATCATTATGTTTGTATCTCTTATTTCCTATTCCTACTGACTTCTCTGTTTTACTTCTACTTATTCTTTAATCAATCCAACCTCTAAGGCATCCTCCCTTTTCTCCCCTTCCACACAGCTTTTCTCTCCCTCTTTACCTATTCCCATTAATCTACATACTTTATCCCATTTTTGTTACTCTGCACTCATTCTAGCTCCCTTTATGCTATTCTCTCCTTCCTCTTATTTCTATATAAATTTAGAAGATTTTAATGCTCTTCCAGGTATATATGTATTATTTCCTCTTTAACCCATTCCTGATGTGAGTAGGATTCAGAAACTACCAGTCCTCTTCCACCATCTAATTCCTTTGTATCATTTCTTTCTCTTGCACCTCATTCATATAACTTTATCTTTTCCTACAAAATTTTGCTTTTAAAAATCACATCATATTCAGCTCTACCTTAGTCTTTCTTTCAAATTATCCAATTTCTTATGACAATCTTAGACATCCGGTTTATATATCCATGTATAAAACATAAAAAGTCTGTCCTTATTGAGTCTTCTGAAACTGGTCATTGATATTTACCTTTTATTTCTCTTAGATCTTTTTATCAAATTTTCTAGTAACTTAGTAGGTTCTGGTTTTCTTGCAACAAAATTATGAAAGTCTGGTAATTCATTAAACATTCATTTTTTTTTTCTTTCATGCTTAATTTTGTCAGGTAGGATATTTCTGGTTATAACTCTGAGTTTTTTGTTTTCGCTCTTTAATATTTAGTGTTCTAAGACCTAGATTTTTAATGTAGCCATTGCTAAGTCTTTTGTGATTCTAATTTTGGTATTGCTTTTTTGTCTTGTTCTAATTTGACAATAATGTTCCAATGAGTTTTTCTTGTAGGATTTGTCTCAGATGGTGATCAGTACATTTTTTTTTTTTTTTCTATTTCTACTTTCCCCTCTTGTTCTAACACTTCAGGACAATTTTCTTTCTCCTTTTTTTTTTTTTTTTTCCAATATTCTTATTTTCTCTTTTTGATCTTTTCTCCAAATTTGTTGTTTGTCTCATATTCTTTTTTTTTTCATTCTTTATGTTTTAATTATTATTTCTTGGTCTCATAACTTCATTGGCTTCCCCCTTGTCAATTCTAGTTTTCAAGGAGACATTTTCTTCCTTAAGAATCTCTTTTGCTAATTAGCTTACTTTGTTTTCATACTTGTTTTACTTGTTTGTTTTGTTTTGTTTTTGTTTTTGTTTTTTACTTCCTCATTTTATTTTTAAAGTCTTTTTTGAGTTCTTCTATGAATTCTTTTTGAGCAAATGACCATTTAACACTACTCTGGACTAGGTGATACTTTCTTCCCCCTTTAGCATCTTCCTCTGAAGACAAATCCCAGTATTCCCTATTTCCACAATAACTTTCTATAATTAGGTTTTTTCTCCCTTGTCTTCTAATTTTTTTTCTTTTGGTAGTAGATTATTGCTATGAAGTCCTGGGATATGGGGATAGTGCCTTTGGCCTCAGGTTCTCCTTCAATTCTCCTCTGCTCTGGAATCTGACAAAAAGAGCTCTGCTTCCATGTAAGTGCTCATAGCCAGCAACATCCTTGCCCCCCTGCTCCTGCAGTCATGGAGTTTGTACTGGTTCCTACTCACCCAGGGCCATGTCTCAGCCCCACAGATGGGCCTGGCATTCCTTATCAATGGAGTTCCCTCAATTTTCTGCTATTCAAATATTTCTTGATCATCTAAGAGATGAAAAATCCTGGGGCTAAGTCAAAGTTTACTCCCCAACCCAAGCATCTCTGCTTGTTGTTTCGGTGGATCTGTCCTGGAGATGCTTGTACTTCTTGCAGGTCAAACCTCTGTGCGGGGCTTTCTTTGGATGTTCTCCAATCATCCCAAGGGGACCATTGCTCTGTCCCAACTTTTATTTATTTTTATTGCTGTGTTCTTCCTGAGGCTCAGATTTATTTTGTTTGTGGGGGAAATTTGGGAAGCTTGAAATTTTTCTGACCTACTTTACCATCTTCCCAGAAATCCTCTCCTAAAAATGCATTTTTTTAAAGCAAAAAGCATTACATAACTGTAAGTTACAATTACTACTCACCAAGGATAAGGAAATGAGCTTAGGGGAAATTCAGAGAAGTGACTAGGAGGCTGACATCTAAAAGATCCCATACATGACCTTTTCTTTTCTTTGTGTGTAGTCTGTGTTTACACTATAAAATAGCACAACTGTATGACTGCAGACCTATAAAAACATTCAGAGGAAATACATCTACTCACAACCAACTGCCCCAGGGGATTGGTGATTTGATTGGTCACAGGAAATCTGTGACAAGGGAAAATGCCTAAGCATCATAGGTGGTCTCAGTGGAGCTGCATTGTAGCTCCTATGAGTCCTTGTGTCCTTCTCTTCAGAACTTTTCCCACACAGCCTTCACATGAAGTCTTGTCTTCACATGGACTAGCACAAAAATGATCAGCCCCATTGTTCTATATATCTGTGCTAATTTTGCAGGTTGAAGTTCCAAGGCCACCTGAACAATATATGTTCTTCCCCCAACCCCCTTGGATTCATTCATTTGTTCTAACAGTTCATCTGTAAACTAACTCATTGACATGAATATTAATGGGCACATGTATACATGTGCACATACACAAACTATATATATATATGTATATATATATATATATATATATATTCATGAATATGTGTGCTTTGTACTGCCTGAAAATATATGCACCTATGAGACACAAAGCAAGTGATTTCCCATGTGTAAGTCCTATCAATTAATGACAAGTTTCTTTAATAAGTGAAAGGTTATAGAGCACAGTGACTGAAATTAAGGCACAGCAGGTGGAGTCCAGTGAAGACAAACTTGAATTTGTCTACGACTCAAGCACTTCCTTCCATTCCTTTTACTCCGGATGCTGCCCTCACAAAATCTTATTCTTCTGAAATTACTAAATATTCTTATTCATGTTTTGTCTTGTCCATCTGCTAGACATTAGAAGGAAAAAGAGAAGTAAGCACAATGGATAGAGCAGTGGATTTTAAGGCTCTGGGTTTAAATCCTGACTGTGTCAACTTAGCCAAATAACTCAACTTAAATCTTTTTCCATTTTTTCTTTTATAAGATTAGGGAGTTGAATTAAATGACCTCCAAGGTTCTCTCCATAGCATACTGAAGGCAGAGCTGATCTCATCTAAATTTTCTATTGAGCTCAGCACATATCTCATACTCTGCATGTAGATGGTAAAGAAGTCAGAATGAATTATTTTGGTGATATCTCTATTTTTTTCAGTTTCACCTTAAGTGATTTGATTCTTCACCTCTCACCCATTGCCAACAACCACACACACAAGCTCTTGCATCAGTATAAATGTTTTTGTGTCAACCATATCATTTCAGAGCTAAATCCTACATTACTGGAAATTAGAATAAGGACAATGGAAAAGGACCTTAGAGGCCATTTGCGCTGTTCTCCTTATTTTAAAGATGAAAAAGTTGTGGCCCAGTAAGGAGAAGGGACTAGGATTACAAGGTAATTAGTAGCTGAACCAGGCTTCAAATCCAAGACCTCTAGTTCTAAATCCACCATCTATTGGCATCCCAAACATGATAACCATCCTCTGAGCATTAGATGAAAGGAATGTAATTCATTATAAAGTCAATCCTTGAAACTTTTTCAGAATTCTAAGAAATTCCAGAGCTTTTGTCCTGCTGGCAGAAATTTTGAGAAAAGAAAGTCACCTTCATACCTTCAGTCTCTCCCCCTCCTCAATTCTAATGTATCCTTTACTCAGCTGACAAACTGATTTTCCTATGTTACATCATTTTCCAACAAACTCTAGTGGCTTCCTAATATTGCCAGGGTCAAATATAAAGTCACCTATTTGGCAGGCAGGCAGATAGATAGACAGATAGATGCAAATGTCTGTCTGCATGTATACACACATATTTTTGCCTTCTTTATCCATAGAATATAGTCTTCGAGAAGGAAGGTATTATTTTATTTACATTTGAACTTCCTCAGTTCAACTTCCTGAGTGGAGTCTTTCTGACTCCTGAGCAGATGCACTATCCACTGTGTCTTTTCTCTATGCCCCAATTTGTTTCAAGGTGCCTTCATCTCTATCTCTTTATATGATGGGTTAGGTGAGGGTCTATTCAGAACTTTATATCTAGCTAGCAAATGTGGAACAATTTGCTTGTTTGTTGCTTATTTGTTGCTCCTTATTTGTTTCCAGCAAAATATCCACAATGTCTGATTGACAATATCTTGCTAAAAAGACATCCTGTATACTTACTTGAATGCCCTTATCTGTACCTTGCTCTCCCCATGCTAGAAACTGAGACCCAAGTTTCAGAGTATAAAAACTCCCAAACTCTTCCTCATTGCTAGACTCCCTTAGAGACTAGCCCATCTATTTTGGTGTAATAAAGTCTTTTGTGACCACAAGAGAATCTCCATGAAAGTTTTCAATGTGACTAAGAGCCATCGCTCTTGAATGCTTCATATACACTTCATATACACTCATAATTTTCCTCATGCTATGCCATCAGGGGACTATTTAGTACCATGAACTTATTTTCCTCTTTTTTGGGAATAAATTATCTAGTGCTATACTATTAGTCCAGAGAATTGCATATCAAAGGAATAAATGATGCTAGTTCTATGTAGAGTATGCAGAAGTTTCCTTTCTAAACTTATTTTTGACTTCATAATCAGATACATAGACTCCTGTGTCAACTTCTATCTTCTACAAGGAAAGCTTAATTGTATATGCATTTGAGGGGAAAGTCTCCACATTAACTCACCCTTTCTTTTAATCACTGCAATTCAATCAAAGAAGACATACTAACTAGGAGTTGGTTCCAGTTTCTCTGAATTCAATGCAGACTTTATTTTTAATAATTCATGGTTTTCCAATTGTGCTTGCTAGACCTTTACTATAGCTAAATCATTTCTCCTCCTTTGTGATAGTAATTCTCTAATACATTTACAGAATAAATTAGAATTCAGGAATCAACTGGTCATCATTCTAGAAGAGAGGAGTTCTTTAAAACTGTAGAGAAGTAACAACTTTTTGTGTATAAGATACTACAGTGCTGGCAGAAACAAATGCTTAGAGTCATGGAAGAGAGGTGTGTCAGGAACCTTAGAGCCAGGTGTTCCTTTTCTTTTATTTTTAGTTAGAAACAGCCTCAGTGGTATGAAGACCTGGTTAGAGCTTACCTCTGACATATACTGGTTTTGTATTCTTAGGTAAATAACTAAACATTTCTTTCTCCTCATTGCAGCCTCTTGGTTTCTCAGAGCTTCATTAGGATTCAAACTAATTTTCCCTTCTGCAAGATGTGTATCCCCCACCTCTTTTTTTCCAGCCTCCAACCCAAATGAAATGCTAGAAACATTCCCCTGAGATTACTTCCCATTCACCCTGTATAGATTTTACATGTTCCTAGATATATTTGCTATTAGAATGTGAAGTACTAAGGACATAAACTGTTTCTGTCTTTCTTTATATCCCCAATGCTTACCACAGTGGCTAGATCATAGTAAGCACTTAATAAATATTTTTTGCCTGACTAGCCCCATTAGATTAAAAGCTTTCTGAGGTCAGGGCCCTTGTTGTGTCTCTCTTCATTTTATTTCCATGACTGAACATGTTGCCTTGTATTCTATGTTAGTACTTGGGCAGATCTGTAATCTTATCAATGAAAACTCTTCCTCTTTCAATATAAATCACACCCAATCTGAACCTTTTAACTCAGGTTACTCTTGTTTATTACATTCATTCATTCATTCATTCATTCATTCATTCATTCATCTACCTATCAGTCCATCCAGATACTTAATTATTTATGTATTTATCTGTGATTTCTTCAGATAAAAGAATTCTTTCTGTGCCCACTCATTCAACAAAAACTTTCAAATTTTTAAGTTGTAGCAACTTATCTAAGGAGTTGAGATATTGACTTGCATATGGGTAACATAGGGTACATTAGAGATGGAATTTTAACTCAACTTTTACTGACTCCAAAGCCTGTCTCTCTTCCCTACAGCATAATTCTTTCATTCTTGTTCATATCCTCTTATAAATTTACAAAAGCAGAATAAACTTTTTTTTTAAATTTCTTATCTTGGTATTTTAAGTTTCTTCACAGTTTAGTCTCAACCTAATTTGTAAATCTTACCTCTGACTTAACTGTCCCTTTCTCCTATTTTAACTTATAGTTCTATTCAAATTATCCTCATTTCCAGGAAGTATTTTTAGAATTAGAGTTGGGAACATCTGATTTGGAATTTTTTTCTTGTGTATTTACTAACACTGGTAGCCTGAGCGAGTCACTTAACTTGTCTCATGCTCACTTTTCTTCTCTATAAAATTGGCATAATGTTAGTATCTACCTCATAGAATTGTTACGAGAATCCAAATGCTAGCTATTATAATATTCCAATGTGTTCCCTAATTCAATTCAATTATGCAAACATCAATTAAGCATCTGTTCTATCCAAGGTATTATTCTGGACCTTAGGAATCCAAAGGAAAACAATACATTCTCTGTCTTCAGAGAGCTTACATTATCTTGAGGATAGAATGAAGAAAGGGAAGGTATTTAGGCAGATAAATGAAATATGCATATATCATATACATATATGTGAGTGAATGTGTATATATTGTATATGTTTTATGTATGATAGAGAAAGATATATATAGATATATAGATATATATAGTATGAAAGATAGAGATGATATATGGAGGGGAAAGAGGAGAAGACTTTGGTAGTGGGATACCTCTTTTCTTCTCTTTGTAATTAGTAAAATATTAAAATTTCTTTGAGTCTAATTAACTGAAATTTCTAATTGTTAGATAGGGTATCTTCTACTGACCTATTAGTTTTATTTCAAATAAACCTGATCAGTGGTGGGCAAAAGTAGGATTCTCCATGTCTTGATTTTCTAAAAGTTGAGTAAAGAGTATCTTTATAATTGGTTATTAAATACTTTATTAACATCTAATGATATAATTAGGCTATTTTAGCTAGGGGGTTGGTCAAAACTCCTTTCCCTTAGATCAGTCTCAGAAAGTAGAAAGTTTCATTCTGAGTGCTGCCTAAGGGGAACTTTCTATAGGTATTGTTTGAAATTCATTTCTCCTGCTAACTACAGTTGTGTAATGTCTTGGACATGTCATGTGCAAGTGCTTCAGTACCTTTGTTTTTCATTGTAAATGCCATATATGTTTGAGGGAAAGTGTGCCCCAGTTTTATAGGGAGAATGTTTTGTAGTTACTCTTGTTTATCTGCTATCTTTACCTGAGAATTAAACATATCTACTGACTCTTAATAGAAAACTCACTGAGGGAGTGGGTCAGTTAGCTATGGTTTTATAAGGATAATCTCATATAGTATCCTAGAAACAGAGTGGGTAGCAGTTGACTTGGGACTAAGTTCATGAAGGCAAGTGCTCTTTGGAGAAATTGTAGCAGAGGAGCTGCTATACTGAGATCACAGAATCACTGATCCACATAATTGGAGGCAAACTCAAATTATTTTGGATTTTTTTTCAATCTTATAAATATCCTTCCTAAATTATGGCAGTCCTGAACAATGACCTCAGATTCCCTCCAAGCCAAAATAACCTGTTCCACTGAATGCAGATCATATTAGTCTTAATAAAAGCCATATTACTTTTGAGTTATAGTGATCTTATAATCCAACAAAATTCTAAGATCTTTTACAAATGAATTGTTGTCTAGTTACACCTGAAATGTTTCAAAAATGTCTTAGAATTATGAGGTATCATAGTGTTTCTTGGCATGAAAAAAAATTATTAACCTCACTAGGATAGACACCGGGGAATGAAATAAGGGAGATGAAGGCTCAAAGGTTCCCTTTGATACTATCTAACTGTATGGCCCTAAGCAAGTCACTCAAATTTGTGTGTGGGGGGGGGCGAAGGGGGGCGTCTCAGTTTTATCATCTATAAGGCATTTGATAGGCTCTAAGTCATTTCTAGCTCTGGGCTGTAATTTGAAAACCTGGGCTTCAATTTATTGACTATCCAAACTTGTATAAATCATTATAACCTCTCTAGACTTCAATTTTTCTCTCTTCAAAATGAGGGGATTGGACCATTTTTGTCTTAATAAAATATATTCCTGGGAGCTATGATTTTGTATATGTCATAGGATATAACCAGCTATGTAAGTGAAAGCCATTGTTATTATTGTTGGAGAATTTGGACTCAAGCAAATGGCATAAGGATTAGTGTTACATATATTGGTGGGCTGACATTGCTGCTGGGATGGCTGGTCTCACTTGCTTCTTCTCTTAGTGAGTTCTGGTCCAAAACAAGAAAAAATATCACTGTTTTCCAAAGGCCTCCACTGATTAAACCCATGTGTTTCTTCAGTACGTAGCCAGTTTAGATTTCAAGAGACATCAAGCACTCAAGGTGAGAAATAATAGGTGACCCTAGTCTATCAGTCTATCTGTCTATCTATATGTTCCTCTGTGTGTGTGTGTGTGTGTGTGTGTGTGTGTGTGTGTGTGTGCCTTTTTTCTGCAGTTGTCTGCCTTTTCTCTCTTTCTCTGTAAATGTGATGCATAAAAACTGACACATGCTTCTTTTGGCATTAACCAGTTTCAGGGATGTGATGAAGAGAATAAATGAACTCAGATTTAGGCAGGTAGATTTCTTTCCCTCATCTCTATATGGTTTTTCTTTTACTGTAGCCTTCCAAATATACCATCAGCATGATTTTTGTTTGTCACAGGAGTAAAATAATTGAACCTAGTTTTCTCAGGTGAGTGAAGTGCTCAATGAAAATTACAATTCGCCTTTTTAGAGTGTTTTAAATTTTGCAGCTAGGCAAAAAAGAACATTTAATAAGAATTTCTTACTCTTTGAGGAAGGTAATACAAGTACAGTTATCCCCTCCATATTGTAGGGATGAGGGGTATGGCACACCCCCAATCAGAAAAAAAAATTAAAATTTTTGTTTCTCCTTTCTTACCAGAAAAGAAGTCTGAGTTGTTATAGCATTAAAGGGTAAAATATGATGGTACATATAATACTATACATACATTTTCTGCATTCTAAACTTTTTTTTTCTGTGTAATCTGTGGCTTCTGCAAAATCCCCATAGAATTATTTATGCCAACTCAAGATATATCAAACTCACACTGGAGAAAGTCACGATGTAAAAGGAACAATTGCATTACATTGCTATTTTATAAAGAAATGGAAGCTCAAATAAATTTGATGACTTAAAACATACTAACACAACTAATGTCAAAGCCTAAATTGAAACTAAATTATTTTTTTGAAAATGTTAATGTTTCTCCTTGCTTTTCCATACCTCCTTCCACATTTGTTCAGACATTTTCTGATGTCATATTTTCAAGGAAAAGTTTAGAGAATCATAAAATACCATAACTCCCCAAACTCTTGGGTCTTACCTCTTGCCACAAGACTTGGTTGGAAAAATAAAGAAAAGGGGGGGGGAATTAATGGGAAAATGAAACTTTTAGAGGGAGATATGATTAAATTAGCAAAAGTATTTTCCCTTTCTTATTTTTAATCTTACAGTATTTTCCTTAGCCAAGACCAGAGTTTCACCATCTGCTGTAAGGTTTCCTTTATGTAGAAAGTCCTCTGAGATTCCCTCCTATGTGTGTACTGATGGGAAGAAAAACAATAAAGAAAGAAGAGCTATCAAGTGTCTGAAGTACTAAAGCTTTTGTGCTCATTACTCTTTTTAATATTCCCATCTTGGTGATACTGTATTTCTGTGTCCCTGGAAAAATCTTGCATGCTAAGATATCAAAAAAAAATTGATTGAAATCATAAGATACTAGAATGGGACATATGATGACTACTCTGACATAAGATCAGAGCACTTTTTGTTTTTGTTTTTGTTTTTGCTTTGTTGTTTTGTTTTGGTTTATCTTTTGGTTTATTTTTGTTCTCTCTGGTGAGCTTGGATTAGAGGTAGTAGGATCCTGGAACACAAAATGATAATTGGTTTCATGTAACTGAGAACTGAGAGTGAAGGATGTACCCATTCAGATAACTCATAGATTAATAAGACTCTAAAACCTATGAATGATAAGTTATTTCCATTAGTTTCAAGAGATGTTTGTAAGCTGCTCTGAGATGATAAAAAAAGAGTCATGGTACCAAATGGTACTTAAGAAAGATGATGCATGCTTAACTTAGCTTTGAAGTATAAACAGAAAAGCAATCAAATAGATAACGGGGAAATAATTGAAGTTGCAGTTGCAATAATTCAATCCAATAGGCAGTAAGGATTTAATAAAGAATTGTAAACTTAACATAATGATAATTAATAGAAATTGATGACAGAATCAATTTGGAGGACAAGGGATAAGAGATCTTTAAACATTCAGATCTATATAGAAATATAGAACCTGTAAAAGAGTATTTAGTGTTGGTAGACATCAAAATACATAGGATGCTACATAATGAAATATAGAATTAAAGGAAGTCTTAGTCCAAACCTCATACATATGTGTGTATACATATATATATATACATATATATATGAATATATGAAAGAATTAAAAATAGAAACCAGTGCTCTTAATTTCCACAATATCCAGGAGTAAGCACAGTAGATATAAATATGGAAATTTGCTTAAACTTAAAAAAAAATTGATGGGAAAAGTTTATGGCAGTGAAAAAACAATTCCTGGGGGGAAAAAAAAAAACAAAAAAACAAAACTCTGGACTCCAAATTAATGTTAGGTGTAATCCCTGAGTTTTGGTTTCCTCATAAAAAATAAAAGGAAGATTATGACCTCCATTCTAAATCTATAAACTTCAAGTCTTAAGAAAGAAGAATTAGATACCTCATAAACATGCAAATCAGAGAATTACAAAAAACTAGGACTTTTTTAAATTTAGTGTTTCATTTTCTTCCAATTAAAATGTCAGTACTTTAAAATAAAATTTTGATTTCCAAATTCTTTCCATGTGCCACTCATTGCCTCTCCCACTTGTTTAGAAGGCAAGCAATTTGATGTTATATATGTTCAGTCATGCAAAACATATTTCCATGTAAGTCATGAGAAAGAAAGAAAGAAAGAAAGAAGGAAGGAAAGAAATAAAGAAAGAAAGAAAGAAAGAAAGAAAGAAAGAAAGAAAGAAAGAAAGAAAGAAAGAAAGAAAGAAAGAAAGAAAGAAAGAAAGAAAGAAAGAAAGAAAGAAAGAAAGAAAGAAAGAAAGAAAGAAAGAAAGAAAGAGAGGAGGAAGAAAGAGGGAAGAAAGAAAGAAAGAGAAAGAAAGAAAGAAAGAAAGAAAGAAAGAAAGAAAGAAAGAAAGAAAGAAAGAAAGAAAGAAAGAAAGAAAGAAAGAAAGAAAGAAGAAAGAGGAAGGAAGAAAGAAAGAAAGAAAGAAAGAAAGAAAGAAAGAAAGAAAGAAAGAAAGAAAGAAAGAAAGAAAGAAAGAAAGAAAGAAAGAAAGAAAGAAAGAAAGAAAGAAAGAAAGAAAGAAAGAAAAAGAAAGAAAGAAAGAAAGAAAGAAAGAAAGAAGAAGGAAAGAAAGAAAGAAAGAAAGAAAGAAAGAAAGAAAGAAAGAAAGAAAGAAAGAAAGAAAGAAAGAAAGAAAGAAAGAAAGAAAGAAAGAAAGAAAGAAAGAAAGAAAGAAAGAAAGAAAGAAAGAAAGAAAGAAAGAAAGAAAGAAAGAAAGAAAGAAAGAAAGAAAGAAAGAAAGAAAGAAAAGAAAGAAAGAAAGAAAGAAAGAAAGAAAGAAAGAAAGAAAGAAGAAAGAAAGGAAGAAAGAAGGGAGGGAGGGAGGGAGGGAGAGAAGGAGGAAGGGAGGGAGAGAAGGAGGAAGGGAGGTTGGAAGGAAGATAAGGTAAGGAAAAAGTAATGCTTTAATTTGCAATCAAACTTCATCAATTGTTTCTTTAGAGATAACATTTTTTATCAGAAATTCTTCAGAATAGTATTGAATCATTGCATTGCCATGAATAGCCGAGTCATTCACAGTTGATTGACAAAAAAATATTGCTCTTGTTATATATAATGTTCTCCTGGTTTGTTTCATTTTGTATCAGTTCATATAAGTCTTTAAATATTTTTCTGAGAGCAAACTGTTCATCAGCACAGAACAATCACATACAAGTTGTTCAACCAATCCCTAAATGATGGACATCCCCTCAATTTCTAATTCATTGCCATCACTAACAGAACTGCTAGAAATATTTTTGTACACATTTTAGTTCTTTTATTTCTTTGGAAGAGTAATTTTATTACTTAGTTGAGAGGTATGCAAGGTATGTCATTTAGGCATAATTATAAATTGCTCTCCAGAATGGTTGAATCAATATACAACTTCACCAACAGTATATTTATGTCTCATTTTTCTATATTCCTCCAACATTTGTCATTTTCCTAAAGAACTAAGTCTTAAAAAACCATTACAAGTCATTTCAATCAGATGGAAAAGAGAAGTTGTGTATTCCCAGATAGTAAAAGACACTTACTTGTTTGGATATTATAGACAACACTCAAACTTCTACCAGATAGTTAAACTTATCCCTGAAGGGCCCTTGCAACTCTAAAATTCTATTGTGAACTTCAGACATCATGTCTGAGTTGATAAGCAAGAGTTTTCTTTCAACAAAGATTTATGGAAAGGTTTTGAACATGGTCCTGTGCTAAGTACTGGTGAGATTGGATTAACATACAAAGATATTTAAGATATTTTTCTTACTTTATAGGACTGAGGCTCCAGAACTTACCTTTTAATAATATCTTCAAAGATTCATAGAAAGTTGGAACTTAAAGGAATGACATTAATGATCATCTGCTCAAACTCCATCGCACAATTTACAGAAAAAGAAAATGATTCATCATGTATTTGTGAACCCAATCATTTTTTTCTCCCTTGTCTCATATTAATCTATTCTAGCATACACTTGACTTCTTGCTCTTTCGAGAATATAATTGGAAGTTTCCTGACACAGGGACTTTTGGCCAATGTCTTCTTATACCTGAAATGGATCTAATATTTACTCATGGGCTGAAATTCTTAATCTTAATTGCCAAGGCCTTCAATCTTATCTATCATGGAATTTCATTTGCAAATTTTCAATAGCATCAAAATGTAACATATTATTATTATGATTATTCCTCTCCTAGGGATGTATACATTCTCTTACAAAGCTCATGGTAATGTAATGGCATCTATATCTTTCTCTTCCAGGTTTTCTTCATTCTATCAAATGAACATGTTGCAACTTCCCAATAAATAAAAAGCTCAAGTTAATGTTGTACTTTGGTAAAAGAAGCAACATCCTTATATGGCCTTTTGGGGTGAAAACAAAACAAGTTTCTCA